>NW_026705780.1:0-82500 GCF_029867415.1 Vicia villosa | reverse complement strand
GATGGGTAACCGACTTTACAACAGCGGTTTTCCGGATAATTATGGGGGCGTCGACGAATTCATAGACAGCGATCCACGAGACATCCCAATTCCAGGCCCAGTGACACAAACCCAGCAAGAAGCACAAAGGGGTAGAGGTAGGGGTAGAGCTAGGGAAAGGGGTGGTGCCAATATTCGCGGCGGGATCAACGATCGCGGCAAACGTGTCATAACAAGACGAAATTGCGGAACGGGTGGCTATCTTGGTGATGGACGCCATTGATCATTTTGTTGTATTTTCTTTAATCAATTGTATCGTTTCTCTAATTATTTGTAATTGATGTTTCGTTTCTTTATTATATTGAAATCGATGTTACATTTTCGGTTTACAAAATGTCAATTTGCGTTTTGTGCACTACATTTTTTAGGCTAAAAAAATATTTTGAAAATTTATTTATACATATATCTTAACAAATAAAATAAAAAAGGATTTTTAAAAATAAAAATATTAACAAATGTTAACTAAAATAAATTAAAAAAAATGAAAAAAAAATTTTAAAAAAAAAGGATTTGGCCTTATGCGCCAAATGGTTTGGCAATTAGGGCAAAACCCTAAACTTATGCGCCATTCCATTTGGCGCAAACACCCTCAATTTTAGGGTTAGCCAATTGGTTTGGCGTATGCACCAGAATCCAACACTTATACGCCATTTCAAATGGCGCATTCACTTAACCGGTGTCCCAAACCTAGACAGTTTGATAAATACCTCGAAAAGTTGGTTTTTTCTGTATTATTTTTATTAAACATGGTTATTTTAATTTTTTTCTGATTTCGGCCCCAAAATTCACAATATTGTACATTAATGTTTAGAGTTAAAAGTTAAAATTGTGTTTGATTTTCTAATATAGTCACTCTTTTTGATATGCTATTATTAAATTATTCTTGCATTAAATAATTATGTAAAGTTGTAAACAAACATTTTAGCATGATACATCAATTAAATCAACACATCATGTATAATTTGTAAACTTGCAACCTAATATAGTTTCTTCTTAATTCTTGCACTTGAGAAGAAAATCAGCAACCAATTTGATGAGTTTTTTTCCTTTCTCAGATTCAGTAGAAAAAATATAATAAACATGGCCTTCATCTTCTTCTTCAAACAATTCCACTTCTCCATTCCAATCACTCTCTTTCACAGCCTCATAATACATAACTGCACTATCCTTGTAAGGATCATTACCAGCAACAGTAATAAGCATTTTAGAACAACCAAGTGTACTCAAATCAGGTGCATATGGACTCATTGGATTCAACATTGGATTATCTATCCCATTAGGTGCATTAGGGTACACAAATTCCCAAAGCAAATGAGCAAATTCATTCACCTTCTCATATTGCTCAACTTTTTCAAACCCTAAGGATTTTGAACCCCAAAAAAATGGATGGTTCATATAAGCACCAAATATTTTAACACCAAATGGTAGTTTTTCAGCACCAGCACGTATAGCCATGGTGTGAACAACATTTGCACCAGCACTGTCACCACCAAGGAAAACTTTGTTGAAATCACCATGATTAAGAATCCAAGGGTCACTATTTATTGGAACATCTTCTAATGTAGTGTTATGTGAAGCAACCCAATTGAGACCAAACCAACAATCATCGAACATCGTAGGAAGAAAATGTTCCGGTGCTTTTCTATATTCAATAGAAAAGACTAGAACATTTCCTTGAGAAGCAACAAGGTTACAAATATTGTGGTGGTGTGATGCAAAAGGTGACTCACAACAAAATGCACCACCATGAAAATAAACCAAGATTGGTATTTTTTGGTTTTGGTTGGATAGTTTTGGTAGGAAAAGCCTAGCAAAGAGTGAAGGGTCATTGGAAATGAGAATGTCTTTAGATGAGACACCAGTTTTAGGATCTTGTGGTGATGGTGGGACTATTGGCATGTCATTGAGACGTTCTATGGTTCCATCGCTGTAGACATTAATGAAATCAGGAACATTAGAGACTATCTCTTTGTTTGGCGTGGAAGCCATTTTCTAGTTAATCTAGGGTTTATAATATATTCCAGAGAGCAAGTTTTAGCATTATTAATCATCATGCGCTTCTATTAATAAAGCCTCTGTACTTATTACTCACTGCTCCTCTATTTCTTTAACTCTCCAAGGCCTTAGTAGCCGCATTGTCACATGCAGGTGTGGTCACCATTGTCGGGTATAAACTATGAAGTTCCCTTCATATCCGCTACATTAAGTGTTAACCAGCTCAATAAGACAATGATCAAACGTACGAATTCCTAAACTATGCCTCAGATTAATCTTGGCTAAGGCGTCAACGCATTTGTTTTCTATTTCTGTGGCTTCCGCGATGCACATACGGAACTGCATGTTGCGTCAAAAGTTTAGGAAATATACTTTATTACACATGATTTTATTTTAAGATATTAAAGGGTTGACTCTTATTTATGGAAGTAATAGAATGTATTTTTTTAGTCAAGAGAATTGAATATTTTTTTATTCTGAGGTGGCCACATCTGAGTTAAGGGTGTCTCATCTATTCTATGGTGGCTAATCTTATAGATAATTTAGAAGTTTTGAGATGACTTCGGGAGTGAATTTCTCCAAGAGTAGTTTTATACAGGTTTGTTGGAATAGATACGTGATTACATATCAGAATAGAGAGAAACACATGAAAGTTTTGTTCACGCAATTCGGTCAAATTGCCTACGTCAGCTACTATAGAACAACTATATATAGTTTTGTCTTATTAATTTGTTCTGAATTACACATTAGAGTTTCAGTGTTATAAATATGTATAGGAATACTAATGATTCAGATTACAATAATACTCCTATCAGTCAAACTCAACAAGGTTAATGTGAATTCAGTTCTTCTATCCGTTGCAGAAAATTTCCTTCACTGGGAGATTGATACATTTTCTTTTAAGTACCTTTATTTGTATGTAATATATCATTGGTACATTTTCTTTTAAGTACCTTTTGTTTATCTCTGGGGTGTATTATCGGCTTGAAGTTACTTGAGATCCTTTAGTCAACCTGTTGAATAAGAGGTTTCATTCTTGAAAGCATAAATATGTTAGTTTGGATAGCATAATGGTTTTTCTAAATTTTTTTGCTTAATGTTATCCTCATCTTCTTCTTGTCTTTTTTGAATATCCATGTAAAGGTTTGGAAGAAACTTGTTAAGTTACAAAGAAGGTTCCTTTAGGGTGGAGTGAAAGGCGCTTCAAAGATATCCTAGATTAAGTGAAATAATGTTTGTAAGCTAAAGAATACAAGGAGGTTAGGAGTCAGGGACCTTCGGTTGGTTAATTTTGCTCTTTTAACAAAGTGGAGATGGAGGTTGCTTACATGGATGCAAATGTCTAAAGGGATATTCTTGTAGTTAGACATGGAGCTCCAATTGTCATTATAACAAATAATATGTTTTATGATAAATCTTCGAGTTCTATCAACAAACAACTGTTAGAAAAAGTTGCTTAGAAACTACACTCCGAATCTCAAATCTTTCAAAAAAAATTCAATCGACATGTTTCTTATTTTTTTTTATTTCTAAATCAAACCTGATTAATTTACTTTATAGATTGTTGGAAGAATTAACAGATAGAAAAAATAGCCCAAAAAACATGCTTTAAATTCCACCTTTTGGATTTTTACTTTGGTTTTGTTTTTCAATTTGTCTTTCTTATATTTTTTTTAATTTATCTATTCTCTCAATTTGAAATCTATCCGAGAGAAAATCCCAGCTTTACATTTAAATTGACGATTTTTTCTTTTTTTTTATCGATTTTCTCAATTGAAAGTTCCAACCGAAAATAATTTCATTTTCAAATATTTTCTATAACTAAATTCTACCTTTCATTTACTTTTACAACTATGATTTTCAACTTGATATATCATGTGAAGTCGAAAGCTCCCTAAACTGATAATATTCTAGATGATTTTCTTATCAAAGTACACCGTATTTACACCTTAAATTTTACAAAGCTTTTTAAATATGACACAAAATCCAAAGCATGAAAAGATTATTAAAAAAATCAGACCGTATATATAACGGTATGTAAATACGGTGTTAGTGTAAATTTAGGTGTACCTCTAGCATTTCTCTTTTCATATTCATCTTCCTCATAGAAATTCCATAAACGAATTTGTAATAAAGAATAGTCACTCTTTTTGATATGTTATCCTTAAATTATTCTTGCATTAAATAATTATGTAAGAAAATCTCACATAGAATGAAGCATATGAATGAATAAAACAAACATAAATAAAAGAGGAGACAAACATTTTAGCATGACACATCATATATATAATTTGTAAACTTGCAACATAATATAATTTCTTCTTAATTATTGCACCGGAGAAGAAAATCAGCAACCACTTTGATGAGTTTTTGTCCTTTCTCAGATTCAGTAGAAAAAATATAATAAACATGACCTCCCTCTTCTTCTTCAAACAATTCAACTTCTCCATCCCAATCACTCTCTTTCACAGCCTCATAATACATAACTGCACTATCCCTAAGAGGATCATTGCGAGCAACAGTAATAAGCATTTTAGGACAACCTAGTGTACTCAAATCAGGTCCATATGGACTCATTGGATTCAACATTGGATTATCTATCCCATTAGGGGAATTAGGGTACACAAATTCCCAAAGTAAATTAGTAAATTCATTCACCTCCTCATAATGCTTAACTTTTTCAAACCCTAATGGTTTTGAACCCCAAAAAAGTGGATGGTTCATATAAGCACCACATATTTCAACACCAAATGGTAGTTTTTCAGCACCAGCACGTATAGCCATGGTGTGAACAATAGTTGCACCAGCACTATCACCACCAAGGAAAACTTTGTTGAAATCACCATGGTTAAGAATCCAAGGGTCACTATTTGTTGGAACATTTTCTAATGTAGTGTTATGTGAGGCAACCCAATTAAGACCAAACCAACAATCTTCGAACATCGTTGGAAGAAAATGTTCCGGTGCTTTTCTATATTCAATAGAAAAGACTAGAACATTTCCTTGAGATGCAACAAGGTTACAAATATTATGGTGGTGCGATGCAAAAGGTGATTCACAACAAAATGCACCACCATGAAAATAAACCAAGATTGGTATTTTTTGGTTTTGATTGGATAGTTTTGGTAGGAAAAGCCTAGCAAAGAGTGAAGGGTCATTGGAAATGAGAATGTCTTTAGATGAGACACCAGTTTTAGGGTCTTGTGGTGATGGTGGGACTATTGGCATGTCATTGAGACGTTCAATGGTTCCATCGCTGTAGACATTGATGAAATCAGGGACATAAGAGACTATCTCTTTCTTTGGTGTGGAAGCCATTAGGGTTTATACTTTCTAGCATGCAAGAGTGAAAGAATAATACATATGGAGCAAGTTCTAGGTCTATTAATATTATGCGTTTCGATTAATTTTATTGCAAATTTTGTTTATGAAATACATTTTATTACTCATGGTTTTAAAGATAAGGGTAAACTTTTATTTAGGGAAGTAATTCAATATTTTTTTTTTACAATGAATTGAATGTATTTTTTGGTTAAGAGAATTGAATTTATTTTTTGGTCAAGAGAATTGAATATTTTCTATTATTATGACAATGCATTGTTATCTTGTTATCTTTTTGCGGACTTCAAAATAAAAGATAATTTTAAATGGTTCCTTAAACATTTTTGGTAAGATTTAATAATCAGTTTTAGTGTTTTACTAAGTCAACAAATGCTGATAATTTAGTCAAAAATAAGATAATGCATATAATAATATCAAAATTTATAAGGAGTCGTAATATTAATGTTAATTAAGTTATTTAAAATTTTTAATATAAAATATTAATTGTATTTTTATGGCAAAATGAATGTTACAAAAAAATATTTTACAAAATAAATGAAAATCTCTATAAATCGAGAAAATAAACTACTATTACACAATTTAAAAAATGTACGAGATTTTCTAAAAAAACAAAAATTCCCTTAATGCATGATTTATTTTTATAAGCAAATTGAAAGTTTTTGAAAGCTAGGTGTATATTAGTCGGAATCAAAATACAAATAGGGGTTCTATTTAACTTAGGTTTAAAAGTTAAAAAATAGTTTATTAGATTCTATTTAGTTTTATTTATAGGCAAAAGAAATATTATTAAAAAGTACAATGGTTTTTCAACCCAATATACAAAGTCAATTCAACAAAAAAAGACAATGAGATCTAATTAAACAAGACAGTCAGTCAGAGTAAGACACCAAACCGACCACTCTATAACCCGCCTAAAACTATTAGAAGCTGCAATTCTTTCCCACACTATAAATTTAATCATTCCAAGAATATCAAAATTAGGTAACCCCCTCTCTCATTTTGAACAAAATAGAGTCCCTACATATCCAAATCGCTCCACAAAAAGCTAAATTCAAACAGCCACTGAATATTGATATTGACACTAAACTTTTTTTTTTATCTTCAGCTTAAATGTATGCAAGCAAGCTCTTAACCAACATGACTGTTATTCGAAGACCACCCTCAACCAATCAGTGAACTTCTTCCAAAGTCAAGTATTTGTGGTCAAGACCGTCTTTGAGGGCGTGTAAGGCGGGCTACCGCATAGGGCCTCAAATTTCTCACACTTAACATACAGCTAAATAGGGCCTCATAAAATATTTATATTGATTAAATTATGGTCAGATAAGGGCTCTATTTATTTTTCCATCACTAAACTACGACTAATCTACACAGGGCCTCCAAAAAAGTTGAGATGACCCTGTTCGCGGCACAAGAATGAAATAGATGCTCCAAATCTTCATCACCATCAAAACAAAGCAAACATAATGAATTGTGCACTCCTTCTATAACACTGTCTAACCAATTTCGTCCTAGTTGGTAAGCTATTGAGAAGTAATTTCCACCAAAATATTAGGATTTTACTAAAAATTTTGATTTCCATAAAATCGCCAAATCACTTTTCAAACTCTCCTCCAAAACCTGTCCCAAATATGAAAGGTTTTGCATCCTCAAATAACTTGACTAGAGAAAAAATTCACTTTTTTGTTTCTACCAAACGACGCAATCTTGTGAGTTCTGGACTGGCACTACATCCTACAGCAATGCAGAAAGGTCTGCAAGTTGTTCTGCTTCATGTACAGTCCCCACATCCCAATTGAGTCAAGTTGTCGATGCCATATACATCTTCCAACCAAACTTTCATTTTTCTCATTTTAGTGTTGCATGTCCTTGCAAATCAAAACAACAAGGGGAAATACACTTGCAGCGGCTCTGAACCAAGCCAAATGTCTCTCAAGAAATAAATATTCCTTCCATTACTAAGCTTACATGAAATTAAAGTTGAGAACCACTATTCTTGATTGACTTCCAAAGGATATTTTACTACACAAAGATCCTTCCACCAAAGAGAAACTTTTCTACCATTATTCGCCAAATGAAGAACAATCATAGAAATCTTCGTGTCATCGTACCTGCAAGATAGAAAATCAACCTACACAACCTTTTTTTCATTTAGAATCCTCCATTTCCATTTTTCTTAAAAGCGCAAGATTGAACCTCCCGCAATAACTCCAATACCTCATTCCTCCTTTGGCTAACAAAACTGGGCCTAACTTACCAATTGATTATCTTTTTATCTTCTTCCTCACTCCAAAGAAACACTATTTGGAGCATAATGATTTCCTTAATAATAGTCTTGGGATACTTATAACAGGAAAATAAGAAATGGGTATGATAGTCAAAATTGCATTCAAAAGAATAACCCTACCTCCAATAGACAAGTGTCTATTATGCCAAGCAGCAAGATTTCTCTTAATTTTTAAAATAATAGAATTCCACATCTCCATTCTCTTTAGATTAACACCAATAAGAATGCCAAGGAACATAAAATAGGACAAAGAACCAACCCCACAAGATAAAAGAAACTAGGTGGCTTGAAAAAAAATCCAAATTCAAGTTAAAGCCATGAATTTTACTCTTGAACAAATTTACACGCAAACCAGACTCCAATTCAAAACCTTTATGTAACTCTTTGATGCTCCACAAATTCCTCCATGAACCTTCTCCTATCAACACTGTATCATCCGCAAATTGAAGAAGTTCAAAGTGAACTCAATTATTAACTTGAAAACCATGGTACTACCTAAATCTACTTCATTACGCACCCCGCTAAACCTTCTATTACCAATAAAAAGAGAAACAGAAAAGAAAAAAAAAGATCTCCATGACGCAAGCCTCTAGAAAATTCAAAATATTTGGTAGGACTCCCATTGACCAAAATATGCAAAGTATTGTTGAAAACAAGACCTTTCACTCACCCTTGCCACTTGCTACCAAACTTCATTGTTCTCATCATACCCCTTAGGAAATTCCAAGACACACAATCATAAGCTTTCTCGAAATCAACCTTTACCATCATACAACTTGTTTTATGTCTTTTTACATAGTCTACCAAATCATTTATTACTACAACTCCATCCAACATTTGTATCTTAGATAAAAAAAGTTGTCTAGCAACTAGAAATCAGATTAGACATCTCCTTCTTCAACCTTAATGCTAGCAACTTTACTAGAATTCTATAAAGACTCTCAACTAAACAAATAGGTTTATATTCATGAAGAGTTATAAGATTAACTGAATTGGGAATCAAGGCTAGGAAATACGCTATAATTGCTTTAGGTAAGGTAGGATTCACATAAAATTCCTTCATAAACCTAACAAGATCATCTTTCACTAAGTCCCGACAAAGTTTGAAGAATCCCATGTTAAAACCGCCCGGACCCGCACTTTTCTCCCTGTCACAAGACCAAATGACATCCTTTAATTATTTCAAATAGAATGGCTCCTCCAAAGATAACATTTCCTTTCTTGACAACTGATTGAAATATACACCTGCCAGAGTTTGTCTTCTAAACCTCAATTCCTATAAAAAAAAGTTTCAGTTTACTTTCATTTTTACCTCCTCCGCTTGATCCACCACCCATTAGATGTCTTTAACCCCAACAAACTATTTTGTCTTAATCTCTTATTCATCACTCTATTGAAGAACATTTAGTTAAAATCCCAAGCTACAATCCTTTATGTCTATCCTATTGTTTAAGAATAATCTCCCTAATCTACGTTGAATGTCACACTTTACAAGAAGCTAAAATCCTCTTCTGAATCAAATCCTCAATAACCTAGATCTCACCGGTTGCTGCCTCAAAATCCAACCCATTCAAATCCTACAAAGTCGAATCAACCTCTAGATTCAAAATACTGGGAAAAATTATTCAACTTTCTAAGGTTAAGCTTAAAGAGCTTGACGTCTTCTGACATCACGTAAGCAACTTTACTAGACACTTTAAATGAATACCATATATTTTCAACAAAGGGTAGGAAATCAAGATGTTGAATCCAATCATCAAAGAATTTAAAGGGTTCGGCCCCCAATGGGAGACCTTCCCTTTGATCCAAATTGGACAATGTTCGGAAAATTCCATACTTCCAACGGTTTTCCCCACAAACTTCCATTTCTCTATTAAGCCTTGTGGCAACAAGAACCTATCTAGTAGGCTTATAGCCTTGCCATTCAAGTTAAACCAAGTGAATTTGCTACCCACAATCAGCATATCAATTAAATTCACCTCCTCTATAAAGCCACTAAACTCAAACATCACAATCCTATTAAACTGATTTGTCATCCCTTTTATTCTGGACCAACCAAAGGCCCAAATGAGGAAGGCCATATCCTTCTGAAATTCACTCCACTTGATCCAAAGTATAAATCAGTTCACACGCTAAAAAACATGGTAGAATCTTTGATCTCCAATTTCATTATACTCATCTTTAATCTTGAACTGACTTAGGCATTGAAGTGCTAACTATGAAGGTCCACCCTGCACCATCATAAAGGAGATCGGAGCCACCGTTAAATACCAATAGTTATCCAACTCTCCATTTATGATTCCTTCGTGGAGATATAGCCTCCATTTCTGACTCCCGAACATAACAGTGGCGCCATTTGTGGATGAAGCTAAATAAATTGAAGAAATTATTCAGAGTTCTCTTGGTGTTGGTCGCGGCCTTAAAAGCAGAAGCAGGAAGAGAGTCGAAATATCCTAGGGTGTTCTACCTAGACACTTGTGAAAGTGAGGTTTGCTCGGTGCTATGTGGTAATTTCGAGTTCGTCCATCTCGAGGAAGACTCTGTCGGGTTAGTTAAAATAGGCGTCGAACTTCCTTTAAAGTAAGAACACAGATTAAATTCCCTGGGGATGACGTCGACCTTTTCACGATAACCCCTCATGAGATGTCTGACATTGATCCTAGTGTAGTATGCCATAAGGTGTATGTGGACACCAAAGCTCATTATGTATCTGAGTATTGAATGAGACAATATCCGAAAAACGCTAAGGCTACTACTTGCATGGTTAAGGGTCTATTGGATGTTGGGTTCATTCCTGAGGTCAAATATACTGAATGGTTATCCAACATCGTATTGGTGAAGAAAGCCTCTGAGAAATGGAGGATGTGTGTTGACTATACCGACCTTAACGGGGTCTGGCTGAAAGATTTTTATTTACTCCTAAACATTGACAGATTAGTAGACAATTTTGTGGGCTACCGATTAATTTTCGTTCATAGGCGCTTATTCAGGGTATAATCAGATACATATATATATATATATATATATATATATATATATATATATATATATATATATGGATCTAACCGGATAAAGACTGCATTTATGATCGAACAGGTAAATCATCAATATAATGCCATGCCCTTCAGATTAATGAATGTTGGAGCGACCTACCTAAGAATGATGAAGAAGATCTTCCAAGAAGAGATAGGGAGACACTGAAAGTGTACATGGATGATACGATCGTAAAGTCCAGTCAAGAGGAGCTTCACGCCCAGCATCTTCAATGGGTATTCAAGAGATTCCGGCAATATAATATGCGCCTTAAGCCGGAAAAATGTACTTTCGGGGTGAAGGCAGGAAAATTCTTGAATTTCTATTTGACTAAGAGAGGGATCGAAGCAAACCCAGACAAATGAGAAACGATGATTCATTTCAAAGACAAGCACTACATGTTTTTCCTTTTATACCAATTGTTGAATAAGAAAATCGATTTCGAGTGGACAAATGATTATTAAGAGGCATTTAAATATTTGAAGAAAATCTTGGCTACGCCCCCGTGCTCACACAACCATCTCCGTGAGAAGTTTTGTATTTATACTTAGTTGTTTCCGAAGAAGTCGTAAGTGTCATGTTGATCAGAGTATCTGACACGCACCCGAGATCAGTTTATTTCATTTCCAAAGCATTGGCATGGGAAGAAATGTGATACCATAAGATCAAAAAGCAGTCCTGGCATTAGTGAGAGCTTCTCAAATTGTGCTGGTATTTCCTTGCACATTCCATTCTCATCAGAACAGATGTGCCCCTAAATTAAGTGCTTTATCGACTGGATATGGCCAGACATTTGACAAAGTGGGCGAGTTATCCAAGTTTGCTTTATCGACTGGATATGGCCAGACGTTTGACTAAGTGAGCGAGTTATCCAAGTTTGAAGTATCCTTCGAAACAAGGAAAGTCCTAAAACTCTAGTTATTTGTCGACTTCTTAGCGGAAATGACTCGGGTATCCCCCAGAACTCGATCGTATGTAGGTAATCTTTACTGATGAATCGTCTAGCAACAGGGGAAGCGGCGCATGTGTTATCCTAAAAAATGGTTCTAATATAGTAGAAGTGTTGGTAAAATTCAAGTTCCCAACTACTAACAACCAAGCTGAGTATGAGGTCGTCATTGCCATGATCGCACTCGCGAGAGAAATTGGAGCAGATTGCATTGAATTGGCAAAGGATTCCCAATTGGTTGTTTCGAAAATAAAGGGAGAAATCCAAGAAAAGGACCCTTTCTTCAGAAATACCTCAAACTTGCTATGGGAAAGCAATATGCCTCAAGAAGAAAACACGTGAGTCCATGTCCTATCTCACTTAGCCAGCACTAAAAACCCAAATAATCAACCACTCTTTTGTTTCCATTGTAGTGTGATTATTCTCATATTTTCTTTCTATTTTTTAATATTCTTCACACGTGTATACATAAATTGCACGGGGTGTTGCGAATTCATTTTTTACTTTGCATGCTTAATTAAAATGGGTTTCTATTCTACAGAGTTTGAAAGACCACCCCGATCATCTGAGATTGGTCAAAAATGAGTTCCTAAAAATGATGAGTGAAAGAAATTAGAAATACATCATCACCTATGGAACCATAGATTGTCCTAGGAACTTCCCAATTGTTCCACCACAACATGAGGATCCCGAAACCGGTGTCTCTTCCAAAGACATTGTCTTTTCCAGTCACCCTTATCTCACTGCGAGACTTCACCAAAAACTCTCCATCTTGGTTTTGTTTTAAGGTGTAACATTAGTTTACAACTTTTATGTCAAAACAAAAACTAAAAGATTTGACATAAGCAGTCCATCAGCACTTCTTTCTTGCAAAGGACTAGTTAATTGTCATATATACATGAAATGCTTGGGTACTCAGTAACATAATCATAAACTCAACAACTGTAATGCATAATCAATTGAGATAGAAAACTATCAATTCATAACCATCACAATATTGCACGAGGAAAAAAATCAATGTTCGTGAAGGTCATGTATGCTACTACATTTACGACAACTGTGTTACAAACAGAAGGGAGGGACACAGCATCAAAAAAGAACAGACACCACCTGGTGTTAGACATTTCTTCAAAACCACGCTGTTCTGAATCCAGGAGACCTCCCCCACACTTGAAATAATAATCAATAACATCTACCATATTATGTACACATTGCAATCTGTTAGATGTCAACCATATAATGACACATACTATGGCTGGATGTTGGAGTTCCCCTTCGTAAGAGCTTTAACAAAGTAATTGCGGATCTCTGGTATTGTTCGCTGAATCAAATCAGTGTGTCTGCAAACAGAATTTAGATATTTAAAAAGTGCACAAATTAAAAGATAATTAAGAACTAATGCAACATTAATGTGAACTTCAGTTATCATTTGAGGTATATGGAAGCAACCATGCTCCAAACAACTGACCAACTAAAACTCTTCTTCAAAAATGAAACTGACCAACTAAAACTTGATTATCCAGCTTATTTCAAAGCGAAGGTTGGTGTCTACTGTCAATCTAACTATACAACGATGTATAAGACTGCAGTCTATGTGATCATATTGGTCAAATTAAAAGCAAGCAAGATGAATAGAGGAGAATAAGAACCAAGTTTATTACTTTCCTCAAATGTTGAGAAAACCATTTGCTAGCCCCCCTTCCATATATAATTGAGATGCCTTTACTCAAGGTGAAATAATTCATGACTATGAAGACCTATTCCTTGTTAGTTACCGGGTATGTGCCAGAAATTTTCAAAATATGGATTCCTTTTAGGTCAACATGTTTGCCAATACTACAAAGAAATATATTGTTTCCCAAAAGGGTTGCCTATATCCATTTAGGTTGCCTATATATCAGTTTATAAAAAAATGCCTTTTGGAGAATAAAAGGGTAAAGAGAGAGTTCTGAAAAAAAGCAAGTAAATGTGTGATGGAGGAGATCTGATAGATACCCTGGCATTGCACTTAATTTATCTAAGTGCTCCAAGATAAAAAGGATGCATGTGTGTCTCAATGATATGGCATTGAAGGCTTCCGAAAGTTCATACATATTTGACACACTCTCCAGTGATACATCCTGTGACAAAAAACTCAAGTAATGAGAAATTCACTTTCTATTATATTATGATGTAGTGATACATCCTTCGACAAAAAAACGTGTAATGAGGAATTCACTTTCTATTCTAATATTGGTTCAGGAAACAGTGCACTAACAAATCCAATTCACTTAACTAACCTGTGCAATTGTGTATTCACATAGTCTCTTAAGCCCTTCTAAAAGATATTGATCAGCTGCTCGGAGGAGATCTTGAGCAACTTCAACAGTGAGATCAACTGATCCAGTATATATAAATCTGGACAAAGATTAAACAATGAGATTTAAGTTGCCTGAAAATCATTAAAAGCTTTTACAACACAACTTTCATAAAGCATATGATTGGACCTCATCATCAGCTCAAAGACCTCCCATCTAATATTTGGTATCTCAATGTCCCTTGCATCCTTCTCCTGTCATACAGTAAATGAACTGTACATCAAGGACATGGAATATATTTAAATTAAACTTGCAAACAAACTTGTATTGCCATATTTAAATTCACCATTCAATTCAAAAGCCAAATATGAAATATCCAACTAAAGTTTTCACATGGAAGAGAAAGCATTAAACCAAAATAGTAGGTGATAAACATGTCTCTTGTGAAGAGAAGAATCAGTAAAGGAGTTTTCTTTTTTGGTAGATAATCAATAGTAGGTGATAAACATGTTTCTTGTGAAGAGAGGAATCGGTAAAGGAGTTTTCTTTTTTGGTAGATAATCAATAGTAACAAGAGTTGGGGGAGGGGAGAGAGGAGATATACCCACCCTATAACCACCATCAAACATTGCACGAAATGCATCTGAAGAAGCAAGTAAACAGATTCTGTGGGCATAAAACCGTTTACCTGCATTTAAGTATAAAGATACCTGTTTATCTACAAATGTCATTTCAAACTATGACACGACATGTCATGTAAGTTAATTCTTAAGAAACATTTCCAGAAAGAAACAATTTGGATTGAAAGTATCAACCTTCAACTAAAAATGTAACATCTGATAAGGTAGCATTGTTTACATACTGCTCTCCCAGATAGACCTGCAAGAAGGATAGTCTAGGATTATACATATTCCAACATTGAAAAACAATTTATCCAGAATTATTTAAGACAGGAAGGAAAATAAGGAGAAGGAAGAAGCTAGACATCAGATGCCAATTAATTAAACATAGCACGCATTCATAGCTATACACCTTGACTTCTCGATCTAGATATCAGTTTTAACGACTGTGGATGGTGGACCATGGAAGAAGGCCAAAATCCTCCATAAAACACCACAGCCCCGCCATCCATTACAAACTAGCCGTCGTAGTTAGTTGTCAAAATAGCCACCGCCACAATCTACCATGACCACTATTTGACAACACTGCTAGATATTCAATTAACTTCAACAAAGTGAAGAGCTCGCACAACTAACACTTTTTAAGATATGATTGATCAGAGATCCTATGAGAACAACAAGGGTAAAACCAAAAGACAGGAGAAACAAAATATTCCTATATCATTGAGAAAATTGAAAGATAATAAAATTTTGACCAAGAACCATCATGTACAGGTAAAGCATATTTGGATCCTGTGATTATGGTTATAGTGAGAGAAAAATATCAAACTATTAGGTGTGAGATTATGAATCAAGAAGGTGAAGCAAACTGTATATAATAAGTCTACCTGGGGTGTTGGGGATGGAGGAGCAGCATCAATAGGAGACATAGCCATAGCTTTGTTGGCCAACTTGCATAAAGCCACGGCACCATCAAGTTGCTGCTTAGGGCATGATGAGCCAAGAAGCCCAATAAGCAACTCCAGTCCTGCATGAACAGATGTGCGGCTTCATACAGAATAGAATACGCAACAAAGTATTGGTAAGTGTCACATTTACCTAGTTTGTAATATATTTTTGGCCAAATGCATCTCATCGTTGATAAGCCTAGTTTATATATATATATATATATTTAGAGTTCATTTTTGTTAATTTGGTATTGGATTTGTTTCCATTTTACTACTGTTTCTATTGCTTTTGCTTTATTTCAGTAATACAAAAGAGAATGAAGGCTTTCCGGTTTAAATTTAAACATCAAAGACTCGGTGCAAAAGCTATTTGGAAAATCCAAATTTTGGTATATATTTACTAATTAGAGTTTGAGATATGTGAATGGCGATATTTGCATATATTTGAATTGATAAGTAAAATAGAGTTAGCACTCAAAGAGGAAAAGCAATCAAGACCATTGGAACCAAAATTTGAAGAAAACGGGGCATAATGATTCGCTGGGCGAGCAGGAGATTGGCTTAGCAAATGCAAACTATTGAGTTCGTGAAGTTTAGCTGAACAAATGTCGCTAAGCGGACCTCGCACTTGGCGAATTTAAGGTTCAAAGGCGCTTTTGTACAGCTGGCTAGCCATTACTTCAGGACGAAGAGGCTTGCTAAGCAAACCACAATTTCACTAAGTGAAATCTCAAAACACTGTTATTTAAGATATACACCGAGAGAATACAGAACCGTACGAATTTGAGTAAGGAAGATGAGGGGTTAGGGGAATCAACCATTGAAGCATTTTCATCCCATTTCTTCTCAATTGTGTAAAGCCAGCATGTCAATGAGTAGCTAATTCTCTCTTTGTTGGGATTAGATATAATCAATCATATTCTTTTGAATCTCTTTTCATCTCAAATTTTATATATATATATATATATATATATATATATATATATATATATATATATATATATATATATATATATATATATATATATATATATATCAAGTGATGATAATGTTAATCTTTGCTTTTAAATGCTTGTTATGACTGGATCAATCATACTATGATGTTGTGATTTAAATCGTTATTGGAAAACACGCTTAAGATGATAAACATCTATTGAATCAAAACTCTAGGGACGGATTTAAGTTTAATAATTACAAATGGTCAGTTGTTGATGATATTGTCTTAGTTAACCACCTAAAGAATCGGCATTTAAACAAGACGATAAATTTCTCGTTGTTATTAAGAAATTAATATTGTTTGAATAGCAACATGTGATGACAATGTTAACATTAATGTATGTAACTAATCATTAGGATGCATTAGAAAGTGGTTGAGGAAATCTAATCCCAACAATTTTATCTCATTATTTTCACTTAGAACAAAACTCTCACTATCTTTCACTTAGAACAAAACTCTCACTATCTTTCACTTAGAATTAAATACCGCTCATATCTCGGGAGATACAACACAAAAATACTTATTTATGCAGGTAAGAAGTAAGATAAATAACATTAAAGGAAAAAGGTTGACTAACAATATGCATACCATTGTGGTCAATAAATATTTTTCTCTGGTCGTCTGCAGAACAAAGATGGGCAAGAGCCAAAGCAACTCGTCTTTGGAATGCCTTTTCTGAAACCCGCATAAGATATAATAAATGGTTCAGCACCTACAAAGAAAAAATTAATAATTAAAAATTTGATCAAAATATGAAACTTGGTGCTCATAAAATAGGGCTTGGTGGTTTATTGTTGTGTGTAACTTATTAAACTTCTAACTGAAACAGTAATAGCATCCTTGTCATTTCCATATTAACTACAGTATAAGGAGTAAACTCGGTAAAGTAAAAAGCCAATGTGACATTGTGCTTACACGACCATGAATCTTCTCTTCTAGTCTTTTCAATGTCTTAGAAACACAATCCTTAGTTGCCTACAATCGAAACCAATAGCATTTTCATAATGATCAGTATGCATCAGAAAGCCTAATAGTTACAGTTCATAAAGATAAAATTTGCACGCAGTCACCAGTGTCAGTGAATTCCTATAGGTATTAAAGAAATAACTTACTTGAATAATAAACTCTCCATCCTGGAGTTTCTTAATTCCACCTACCCTAATAAAGTCGGGCACATTATCCTACAGCACAAAGTAAAAAAATATATATTAACTTCCGTTTTTAGTAATAACTTCTCTGAACAATTATGATGGAAATTTTTATTATTAGAGTTCTTGTAGTTTATCCTACCTCGTTCTCTGCAAGGCCATAAAGAGCAAAAGCAGCATTATGCTGCAAAGACCCATTTTTTGAGTCAAGAAGCTTCAGTAATGGCATTAAGCCACCAGTATGTGCAATACCAGCTTGGTTATGTGTGTCCTGACATATAAATTTAATATCTTCAGCCCAGAGGAAATGGTTATGGTGTTAAGAGGAAGAGGACTCAGTAATTCTGCTTACAAATGGAAACAGTGCATAAAACCTAAATTTAACAAGGTGCAACATAATATTAATAAGACAGTTTGTATGCTCAAATCTAAGCTCCGTTAATTTAATGCTTAAAAATTTAGGCTTCAAAAACAAAAACAAAAAAACAGGTAATAGTTTCCATGAATATAGTTAAGTTACCCTCTCAAGTACAATAACATGGAAAAGACAAAGGAAAACAAATAACCTGTGCCAATCTCCCCAATGCAAAAGCAGACATTTCTCTGAGTTGAACATCAGGAGACTGAAGCATCTCTATCAGAGGTCGGACAGCACCTCTCTGTACAATGTGAACCTGCAAAAAAAAAAGTTAACAGAGCAAGAAAGAATTCCTAGGATAATGATGTGAAAACAAATTCAAATGATTTAAGATTGCAAATCAATCAATGAAGGATTTCTTATTTCTCAGAGATAGAATGAGAAAATATAAAGGATTACACAGGAGCACTGACTCTCCTTTAGTACTGAAATAAACAGTCCCACCCTCCTTTCATACTGGAATAACCAGTCCCGAAAATCAGTTATTCCAAAACTTGTCTTTCCCTCTACCAATTGAGGGCTATTCCTAGAATATTGGTGTGAAAACATATTCAAATGATTAAAAATTGCAAAACAAAGAAGGATTTCTTATTTCTCAGAGATTGAACAAGAAAATAAAAGGTTTACAGAGTAGCACTCTACTTTAGTACTGGAATAACCAGTCCCACTCTCCTCTCATACTGGAATAACCAGTCCCAAAAATCAGTTATTCCAAAACTTATTTTTCCCATCTACCAATTGAGGGGTATTTAAAGACTTTCTAAGAATAACTAAAATAACAAAGCTTAACAGCCACCTAACAAACTCATCAACTTACTAACATCTACTAACAAACTGGTCAACTTACTAACATCTAGTAACAAACTCTTAACTACTCCAATATTCCTACATTCTATATCCTAACAAAATCAAACAGTAATTAACACATTATCCAAAAAAAGTAACACGAAATTCAACTAAAGTTAATTTTTACCTTACAATCTGAATCAGTTGCTGCAAACTGTCCAAGTAACAACGCTGCTTCCCTCTGGCTTTCAGAGCAACAAGAGCTGTTACATCGAACACCATTAGAATGGATTAATAAGATATCCTTCTCAGCAATATATTTTGGTCTAGGAAGATTATTGCCATAAAAAGGGAGCTTTGAAGATTTTAAAATTATACTAATAATAATCTTGTCATAATATCAATACAAGTTGAGAATATACCTAAGTAATCCAATAACAGGTTGTAAGGCTCCAGCAAGAATAACTTCTTTCTTTATATTGGGAGAGGAGTGGACCAGATTTCCGATCACACCAACCTGCAATAAAATAAAATTCATTGAAAGTGCCCAGTAAGAGAAGTGTGTAAAGACCAAACTCAACAGTATTGCAAATTAAGAATATATAGTTAAAGCTACACTAGTAATACCGCTTCATAATGAATAGCAGCGTCTTCTGACCGAAGCATCAGAATCAGAGTTGGAAGAGAATTGCATTCAACAATCTGAAAAGTTGTGACAAATGCTACATAACTTACTCATTCACTCATATCATATTAAAATTTATCTAAATCCCCATCTTTCAATAAAGGTCACTTACCTGATTCTTATTTTCATCATTTTTAAAAGCGAGGGTCCGTAATGCACCAGCAGCTGCTCTTTGCACTTTTGTATCCGCAAATTCAAGCAAATGAACTAATGGTGGAATCCCACCTTCCGTCCTACACATTAACTCCATATCATTATTAACATAATCATTTCAAACTAAATCTCATTTGAATGGTAGTCCTTGAAGAAGCAAACCTAACACGGGTTTTAATACTGCTGTTTTCATGAGCAAGGTTAGTGATCGCATCTGCAGCCCTCCGAATGAGACTATTAATGGCACGTGATGTTAAACCGTTGTTATGCCTTTTCAAAAGATCAACAAGATGCTTCAAAGCACCGTTGTCAACAATGAGTTGTTGATGCTCTGGCTGAAGAATGCATTTCAAACAAAATAGTTTAGGTAAGGGCTAAGGTACAATTCAATATATGTATCTTGGAAACTTCCCTATACCATTCTAAAATCCTTCCTTCATATCATTCATCTAAATTATCTGATAATATAATACAGGACTAGAGGAATAAATATCATTTCAAGTTTGAAGCACACAACCAACACTTGTAAGAGAATATAAAGCAAAATACCTCTTCCAGCTATGTACTATCCTAATAGAATACAAATAACTATCATGGAGTTCTAATCTTTACAGACTACAGAATCATATCAAACAAAAGCCATACAGTTGAGAATACTGAATCCAAAACCGAAATAAGTTCAGCAGCAATAATTGAAGGGAAGTTAAGGGAAGTTACCTTGACTGCAAGAAGTCCAAGTGCGAATGCGCTACCTTTCTCGACCTCGTGCTCAAACGGCTTCGGAACGTCGTGTTCAGGCAAAGGAGGCGGTTGAAGATGCTTAATCAAAGCCGGAACAGCGCCTCCTTCAACAATCACGTTTACAACTTCCTCTGAAACAACCGAATAATTGATTCAGAAAACAACGCATGCAAGCAAATTCTGTTAAGGTAGCAAAGAGAAATGATAGGGATGAGGCTTTGAACCGTTTTTGGCAAGATCCGCGAGGGCGTGAGTGGCGCGTTTAGCAGAAGCTCTATCGGATTCGTTCCATGAAAAAGTGGAGAGGAGAATTGAAACGTGCTGGTTGACGTCGGATACAAGTGCGTCGCGTGCGTCGCCGGTGGGAGGAAGAGAGATCTGTGAGTCGTGTTGAGATTCCTCCTCCAGTTTCCTTTTCTGGCCTTTCTTCTCCGGTAGGTTTTGATCTGGACGCTTCTGAAGCTCCATCAACCAACAACAGGACGAAGAAGGTCCCTCTCTCTCCACACCCCCTTTCTCTCTCCTCACCCCCTCTCGCTATCTATCTATCTATATCTCTGAGTGTGAAAGATAGAGAGACACGGAAGAAACAAGTGTAACAGAAAATGAGATGAGAGAGAGAAGAGTGATCCAAAAAAATGGATTTGGGATTTTGAATAAAAATGATGAATACGGAGTTCCAGATTGGGGGCAGTTGTGGAATAACACATCTATTATTTTTCTGTTTTCTTTTTCTTTTGTCTGAAGAGGAAGAAAGGTGTCGGCATGTGAAACCGCCGCATTAGTTCGAGTTCCGAAACGCTAAACAGTTTAGTTTTAAAAAAATAATTTTGGTAATTAATTATGGTCAGCATAAACTATAAACAAGTAACTAACGGGATACCCGTCCTACTATAGAGCTGTTTGGATTTAATATTACGTGGATAAGATCTATCTTATAAAGTTATTCCGTATATATTTCAACAATACACATATTAATTGAATGACTATCAGAATAAAAATTAAATATGTAGTATGTTAAATAATACTCCCTCCGTTTCTTTTTAGTTGTCACACTTGTAAAAAAAATTGTTTCTAATTGTCACTTTATAGGTATAAGATCAATTATACCCTTGCTTTTTTCATAGAAAAGCGGAATGGTGGGCTTAATAAAGATAAAGATAAGGGTAAATTAGGAAAAACGGTGAATATTTTTGTTCTTTTTTGGTTGTCTTGGTTATAGAGATTTTGGCAAGTGTGACAATTAAAAAGGAACGGAGAGAGTAGTTAACAATGTAAGAGTTAATAATACATCCAAATTTTTAGTTCTTTAACTAAAACAATAATTACACATCGGAATATGTCATTCGTCAGTTTTTAAATTTAATTTACGGATCATAAACATTCACATAATCACAAATATAAACAAATAAAATGTGGCAACCTTTATGCATTGATTAAAGTAATATAACAACAGTATACTTAATTGATCCAATATAAAAATACCTAGAACTCGTTTATAAAAACACTTATTTGATTCAACGCTGGGTAAAATAATTTTATAAAAATAATTAGTAGATTTTTCTTGTTTATTAAAATATTTGTAACTTCTTTCCGTTTATAAAAATAATTGTATCACCAATATACTTTTTGCATTTATAAAAATATTTTTGACTTATTCACGTTTATAAATATAATTGTATTAATAGTAGACTTTTTCCGTTTATAAAGTTATTTGCAATTTATTTTCATTTATAAAAATAATTGTATCAACAATAGACTTTTTTTCGTTTATAAAAAAAACTGTATCAACAATAAACTTTTTTTGTTTATAAAAATATTTGTAGCTTATTCCCGTTTATAAAAGTATTTGTATCAACAATAGACTTATTTTCATTTATAAAAATATATGTAACTTATTCCCGTTTATTAAATCAATTGTATCAATAGTTTATTCTCGTTTATACAAATATTTGTAATTTATTCCGGTTTATAAAATCAACTATATCAACATTAAACTTTTACTTTTTTCTGTTTATAAAAATATTTGTAATTTATTCTCTTTTATAAAATCAATTGTATCAACAATAGCTTTTTTTCCGGTTATAAAAATACTTATAACTTATTCCAGCTTATAAATATAATTGTATCAACAATATTTTTACTAATTTATTAAAATATTTGTAGCTTATTTCCTTTTATTAATATAAGTGTATCAACAATAGTATTTCCCTTTTATAAAATATTTGTAATTTATTTCCGTTTATAAAATAAGTTACCAATAAACTTTTCTCCGTTTATAAAATATAAAATATTTGTAACTTATTCAAATTTATAAAATATTTGTAACTTATTTGAAAATATTTGAAACCTAATCATTAATTTAAAAATATATGTAGCAACAATAATTTTTTTCCTTTATACAAATATTTGCATCAAAAATATATTTTTTTCGTTTATAAAAATGTTTAAATCCAAAATACATATTTTCCCGTATTTAAAAAGAATGTCGTTTTAAAAAAATTGGATCAACAATATACATTAAAAAAATAAAGTAACACTTACTTTTAATTTATGTTAAAATAATTTTTTAAATTTTAAATTATAAAAAATTTAGTTTAAATTTTTATTTTGTTTTAGCATTTTTATAACTTAGAAGATTAAAAAATGTTAAATTTTATAATTAAATATTTTAATGTGGGCACCAACTATAATTTATAAATTGGTTCATTAATTGAGGCCAAACTTTTTAAAATAGATGTTAATCTTTTTAATTTAAACGTGTTTCATATTCTTATTAATTTTCTCATAAAAATCTAAAACATTAAAAAAATATCTTTCATTTCGAAAAAAGAATCTCTAATTTTAAATTTGTATAAATGATTAAAACAAAACTAATTTGTAGTATTAAAAACCTAATGACCAATATATGTTATAAACATATCACATTAAAATAAATAAGTAATAAATTGTAATTACAATATTAAATGATATTTTAACCTTTATTATAGTTGTTATAATTTAATTGCATTTAAGATCTAAACTATTAAAAATTGAAACTTAAACAACTACATTGAAAATTTGCATCTATTATTTTTCTGTTTTCTTTTTCTTTTGTCTGAAGAGGAAGAAAGGTGTCGGCTTGTGAAACCGCCGCATTAGTTCGAGTTCCGAAACGCTAAACAGTTTAGTTTAGAAAAAATAATTTTGGTAATTAATTATGGGTCAGCATAAACTATAAACTAGTAACTAGCGGGATACTCGTGCTATCGCACAGAGCCGTTTGGGTTTAATATTACATGGATAAGATCTATCTTATAAAGTTATTCCGTATATATTTAAACAATACACATATTAATTGAATGACTATCGGAATAAAAATTAAATATGTAGTATGTTAAATAATAGTTAACAATATAAGAGCTAATAATACATCCAAATTTTTAGCTCTTTAACTAAAACAATAATTACACGTCGCAATATGTCATTTGTCAGTTTTTAAATTTGTTTTACGGATCATAAACATTCACATAATCACAAATATAAACAAATTATATGTGGCAACCTTTATGCATTGATTAAAGTAATATAACAACAATATACTTATTTGATCCAATATAAAAATACTTAGAACCCGTTTATAAAAACACTTATTTGATCCAACGCTGGGTAAAATAATTTTATAAAAATAATTAGTAGATTTTTCTTGTTTATTAAAATATTTGTAACTTCTTTCCGTTTACAAAAATAATTGTATCACCAATATACTTTTTCGCATTTATAAAAATATTTTAAACTTATTCACGTTTATAAATATAATTGTATTAATAGTAGACTTTTTCCGTTTATAAAGTTATTTGCAATTTATTTTCATTTATAAAAATAATTGTATCAACAATAGACATTTTTTCGTTTATAAAAAAAACTGTATCAACAATAAACTTTTTTTGTTTATAAAAATATTTGTAGCTTATTCCCGTTTATAAAAGTTTTTGTATCAACAATAGACTTATTTCCGTTTATAAAAATATATGTAATTTATTCCCGTTTATTAAATCAATTGTATCAATAGTTTATTCTCGTTTATACAAATATTTGTAATTTATTCCGGTTTATAAAATCAACTGTATCAACATTAGACTTTTACTTTTTTCCGTTTATAAAAATATTTGTAATTTAATTTATTCTCTTTTATAAAATCAATTGTATCAACAATAGCTTTTTTTCCGGTTATAAAAATACTTATAACTTATTCCAGTTTATAAATATAATTGTATCAACAATTTTTTTTTCTAATTTATTAAAATATTTGTAGCTTATTTCCTTTTATTAATATAAGTTTATCAACAATAGTATTTTCCCTTTTATAAAATATTTGTATTTTATTTCCGTTTATAAAATAAGTTAACAGTAAACTTTTCTCCGTTTATAAAATATAAAATATTTGTAACTTATTCAAATTTATAAAATATTTGTAACTTATTTGAAAATATTTGTAACCTAATCATTAATTTAAAAATATATGTATCAACAATAATTTTTTTCCTTTATAAAAATATTTGTCTAACACCCCATACATAACTGACTAGTATATTATGCATGAAACATTAAAAATTAATATTGAGTACATACAAAAGCTATTGTTATAGAAAGATCCATATTGAATACAACATGAAATTCTACTAGGAATAACAAAACATGTGTCTTCAATGGAACTGCACGGCGGAAAATGAGATCTGACGAGGTCTCCGAGCCATCACCACCTCCAAGTCTTCAGTCCAAACCTGCTACTGACCAAACGCTACTAAACTGCACCTGAAAAAATATAAGTTGATTGGGGTGAGATTACTAAATCTCAGTGAGTCCTCCTATCCTATAGGTCCACTCGGATCTACAGTGTAATACCCCGATTCTTTGACACTGGTAATTATCATTTAATTGGCTAATTGGTGATTAGAGTGCACATTTAGTATTATTTCATATTAATCTAAGAATGGTTATAAGTGAGTTGGTAGAGTAGTTGGAAATAAAAGAGATTGGTTAAGACCAAATAAGAGTGGTTAGAAACTAACCAAATGGCATTATGGTGAATAAAGCTTGGTTGGAGGATAAAATGGAATTTTAGTATTGCTTGCATGGACATAAGGGCTTGTTTGGCTTAGAATATCAGAATTGGAAAGAAGAGGAGAGAGCTTAGAAGCATGGGAGAGAAGAGGAAGACTCATGTTCATCATCTTCATCCTCCATTTTCGCACCTATGAGACAGCCTCCACCGAAAAGGTAATAACTCTTCACTCGTAACTCCGATTGAGCTGATTCTGGTCCCGTTGGAAAGCTTACGAATTTCTCTACAATTTGCATATATGGGTCGCCTCTTGCATGTTCTTTATCATGGAGAAAAACGCGTTTGAAGTAGAGGGTTTGACGCTGATTTTTAGGGAAGACATGCATGCGGGTTTGACCACATTGGAGGTAGAGTTTTGATCAAAGAAGAACCTTGAGAGCACCATTGCCATCCTTTTGACCTCTACAACTCAGAATCTTCATGGGATAAGGTGAGTTCCATAGTTAGGAATGTGGGTAGGATTTTGGGAACCTTACATGTCAAGGGTTTAGTTTGAGATAACTTGTTGCATGCTTGATCAATTCATATAAATGTGTTCTTATGATGCTTCCTTATGCTTTGGATGATTAATATAAGCCTTGGTTCATCATTGTATGTTAGGGCTTGTTTTGGGTTGAATTGGGGTGGAAAGTATGGATGTTAGAACCCAAATTCGTATTCTGCACTGTCAGGTTCGCTACAGCGAACTATGTGTTCGCTGCAGCGAATGTCTGCAGACTGCACTTTTGTGTTTCACTAAATTGACCATAACTTGAGTTCTACAACTCGAAACGGAGTGCCGTCAGAAGCGTTGGAAAGGTCTTTCAGTTCTCTATGTGATATTGCTTAGATAACATGATTTTGAAGCAGAGATAAATTATGGCACATGATTAGGTGTTGCTTGGTTTTAGAATATGCACAATTAGCCTTGAGTTTATGTCAATGAGATGTTATCCTTGGGTTGAACTTAGACTAGGATGTTACCCTAACTATTAGGTTGTTTAATTTTATCCTAAATGAGTGTATGCATGTTTACTATGGCTTATTATTCGATCATCGATGGCTGCAGGTAGAAATTTGGGGCTTGGGGACCCCAAATGCGTTTCTGCATTTTGCTGATTTTGCAGAGTTCGCTGCAGCGAACTTTCATTCGCTGTAGCGAATGGTTCGCTGTAGCGAATGGTGTAGCGAATCAACCTGGGAGTTGAATTGATTTATTCGCTGTAGCGAACTTTCCTTCGCTGTAGCGAATCGAGGCTTCGCTGGGAGTTCGCTGTAGCGAACTGACCTGGATTTGAAGAAGTTTAGCTTCTGTTTGAGTTCGCTGTAGCGAACAGAAGTTCGCTGTAGCGAACTAGTCTGATACAGAATTGATAATTTTCCCTATTGAGTGCAGTTTCGTTTCGAATTGGGAACCGAAAGCCTCTTGTTTTGGATTGATAATTATCATGGAATTGTATGAGTAAATACGTGTTTCTATGATGATTAAATGCATGATTACACTATGGTTATGACGTTGATATGCATGTTGGATGAGTTATAAATCACATGTAATGTTATGTATAGTTATGCATTTGTTTCCCGTTTGTTCCGGTTGAACATCCGGATGTGATTGCCTGTGTGATGGCTTATACCGTGCTGTGTGATCTCGGTGATGTGTATATATGCTTGAATCGGAGTAGGCCTGGCTAATAGATGGTAAATCGCTTAAGACCACGACTATTGCTGTGTGATCTTTAGTTCGTGCCTTGCTGTGTGGTCTGGGATACCTTGCTGTGTGATCTTGGTATGTCTTACGCACCTGAGCTACCATTGCGATGCGCTGAGAGGGTCTTCTATGGCGTTCCTCTAGCAGGTAAACATCTGCGTGCTTGGTATGGTGAGGTAGTGGTATCATATAGAATGCACTTCTCAGTAAACTCACCTCTAGTGATGTCATGTAGACCATATCACTAGGCTTTCGCCCGGTGAGCTCATGTAGTCTTGATGGCGTTTTGTACATTGTAGCGATCACACCTGCGTATAGTGATTGACGGGGCCGTGATGCCATGTAGGCAAATCACCGCTGTAACTCGTCGCGGATAAACCACATAGGATTATTCGTTTCACTTGCGGTGTGCATGTACAAGTCTCTCGACAATTAGGCATGAGAGGTAACTCATCGAGGGTGTGGATGCGTAGCCTATGTAGCAGGCAAGTAAACTTACTCCTGGATTCCTCGTACATGGGTACGGGTCTGCATATCTATTTGTACTTGGCTTGTGCTTGTTGTTGTTGCCTCATTGGTTAGTTATGGGACTTCCAATGGTGGTGTTACCTTGTTTGTACTTGTACCCAGCCGTGAGGAAAACCCGGATTCTCGGTGAATCCATTTGATTGCATGAACCTTGTAGAACTGAGCGAACCCATAAGATAGGGGAACTCACTGAGATTTAGTAATCTCACCCCAATTCTCTTAATATTTTCAGGAACAGGTTATAAGTAAACTGATTGCTTGGAGGACTGCTTTGAAGACTATGGACAAGCAAATGGCAGGAAGACCTCGTCAGATGTTATTTTTCCGCTGTGTATTATTGAAGACAAGTTGATTATATACATTTATTAGGGAAACTTGAATTGTATATGATTTTAAATTCTTGTCTTTTTCGCTTATGTATGTTTCTTGTACCATTTATAACATCACTGCATATTATTCTAGACATATATGTACGGGGTGTTACATACAGGGTACATGCATCAAAATCGAATCCACCATTGATTCGGGGTTTATCCTCACATCCGGTACAAGTACAGAGAAAACAAGGAATCGTCCACCATAGGACTCATCATATCACAAGTATACAAACACGTATGCCAAAACCCATACCCGTGTACGGGGAATCCAGAAGCGAGTTAATGCCTCGACTAGGTTATAAAACACACCCTCGATGAATCACGCCCATGCCTATTGTCAAGAGACTTGTACAAGCACACCGCAAGATGATTAGACGGGTTCGCACAAGCCTAAATGGCCGCGAGATGACCTTAGCCTAATTGGCGTCATTGTCCCAATAACCATCTTCACGCACATGTGTTAACGCCGAGTACAAATACACCATCTTGACACACGGGTCCATCGGGCGAAAGCCTAGTGATGTAGCCTACATGGCACCACTAGAGATGGTTTACCTGTTATGCGTAGGCCTACTTAGCCGCATAACGCCACCATACCGAGCACGCAAGTGTGTTAACACCAAGTGGGAAAATGCCTTAAGACCCTCACAAGCACACTGCAACGGTAGCTCAGGTGTGAGCCCAAGATCACACGACCGGGGCTGTCCCATTGATCACAAAGCCCGGGACATAACGCAATCTAGCCCCCGGCCCGCTTCGATTCAAGCATACACACGCTTAACAAGCGCTAAGTCACATAATACAATCAATGCCGATCGTTTAACCATAACGATGGTGTCAACAGGATTTCATGCACATCACATAGTTGCATATCGTCTCAAACATGGATATAATATTCGTAATAGAAATAGACATTCTACTTAGTGCATGATATAATAATTAATAACAATCGGAAAGACATAAATTCTCGTGATAAGTTAATATTCTGGTTTGGGGACCAATTTAATTAGAAAGTACACGTCGCTAGCTTTCCAACGATATAAAGTTTGCACGAAACAAACTTACGACGCAAAAGTTACGGATTTCCGAAGTTTGTTGATTTTTGCACTTTTGCTCAGGGTAACCGGTTACCCAGAGTCCAGTAACCGGTTACTGGCATGCAAAATGCCCAGTAACGCAATTTTCTACAGAGTAATCGGTTACCCAGAAGCCAGTAACTGATTACCCTGAAGCATAACCAATTTTTCTGCATTTTAGGGGTTCTAAACCAGTCCCAAACCTTCCCAATTAACTTCCAGCATCACCTAAATCATTCCAACGAATTTCTAACATGCAAAAATGATCAAAGGTATATCCAGCCAATAAATAACAGAAACAATTAACAATTATCATGTAACATGTTTTATCATCATTGAATCATGGATTATTTCTCACAATTCCCTAACCCCAATTATAACCCTTGCATGCAAACCTCAAAGTTTCTATCTAAGGACTCACCTTGATTCAAATGGAGGTTGAGATGATGATCATGCAGCCATTAAGCTTCCTTCTTGATCAAAACTTCCTCTCTAACAAGAACAAACCCGTAATCCCTCTCTTCACACTTTCAGCATGACCGACACAACTTCAAGCTCGATTTTCTCCTTCAATACAACACCTATGAGTGCGAATTAGTATACCAAATCGAAGAGAATTTCGTTAGCTTTCCACAAGACCAGAACCGTTACGATCAGAGTTACGAGCAAAGAGTTATACCTGATTTAGTGGAGGCTGCCATGGGAATACGAAAATGGAATTTGATGCATGAGTTCTTCTTTTCTCTTCTATGCCTTTAGCTCACACTCCTTCTCTTACTTACATAAATTCTGATTTGCAAAATGTAAGTCTCTACCAACTTCCTTAATGCCATGCATGTGAGGATTAAAGTCCATGATACCCTCTAACTAAATCATATTTACACCATTGGCACTTGGTTAGGTCCTAACCAATTTCCTTCTACTCCAACTAATCTTTCTTAATGCATAATTAATCCACAATATCTTCTTAGTATTTCATAATCATGCTTGATTATAATATGGGATATTACAATTTGCATCAAAAATATATTTTTTTCGTTTATAAAAATGTTTATATCCAAAATATATCTTTTCCCGTATTTAAAAAGAATGTCGTTTTAAAAAAATTGAATCAACAATATACATTAAAAAAATAAAGTAACACTTTTAATTTATGTTAAAATAATTTTTTAACTTCTAAATTATAAAAAATTTAGTTTAAATTTTTATTTTGTTTTAGTATTTTTATAACTTAGAAGATTAAAAAATGTTAAATTTTATAATTAAATATTTTAATATGGGCACCAACTATAATTTATAAATTGGTTCATTAATTGAGGTCAAACTTTTTAAAATAGATGTTAATGTTTTTAATTTAAACGTGTTTCATATTCTTATTAATTTTCTCATAAAAATCTAAAACATTAAAAAAATATCTTTCATTTCGAAAAAAGAATCTCTAATTTTAAATTTGTATAAATGATTAAAACAAAACTAATTTGTAGTATTAAAAACCTAATGACCAATATATGTTATAAACATATCACATTAAAATAAATAAGTAATAAATTGTAATTACAATATTAAATGATATTTTAACCTTTATTATAGTTGTTATAATTTAATTGCATTTAAGATATAAACTATTAAAAATTGAAATTGAAACTAAAAAAACTACATTGAAAATTTGCATCTATTATTTTTCTGTTTTCTTTTTCTTTTGTTTGAAGAGGAAGAAAGGTGTCGGCTTGTGAAACCGCCGCATTAGTTCGAGTTCCGAAACGCTAAACAGTTTAGTTTAGAAAAAATAATTTTGGTAATTAATTATGGGTCAGCATAAACTATAAACTAGTAACTAGCGGGATACCCGTGCTATCGCATAGAGCCGTTTGGGTTTAATATTACGTGGATAAGATCTATCTTATAAAGTTATTCCGTATATATTTAAACAATACACATATTAATTGAATGACTATCGGAATAAAAATTAAATATGTAGTATGTTAAATAATAGTTAACAATGTAAGAGCTAATAATACATCCAAATTTTTACCCCTTTAACTAAAACAATAATTACACGTCGCAATATGTCATTTGTCAATTTTTAAATTTGTTTTACAGATCATAAACATTCACATAATCACAAATATAAACAAATAATATGTGGCAACCTTTATGCATTGATTAAAGTAATATAACAACAGTATACTTATTTGATCCAATATAAAAATACTTAGAACCCGTTTATAAAAACACTTATTTGATCCAACGCTGGGTAAAATAATTTTATAAAAATAATTAGTAGATTTTTCTTGTTTATTAAAATATTTGTAACTTCTTTCCGTTTATAAAAATAATTGTATCACCAATATACTTTTTCGCATTTATAAAAATATTTTAAACTTATTCACGTTTATAAATATAATTGTATTAATAGTAGACTTTTCCGTTTATAAAGTTATTTGCAATTTATTTTCATTTATAAAAATAATTGTATCAACAATAGACTTTTTTCGTTTATAAAAAAAAATTGTATCAACAGTAAACTTTTTTTTGTTTATAAAAATATTTGTAGCTTATTCCCGTTTATAAAAGTATTTGTATCAACAATAGACTTATTTTCGTTTATAAAAATATATGTAACTTATTCCCGTTTATTAAATCAATTGTATCAATAGTTTATTCATGTTTATACAAATATTTGTAATTTATTCCGGTTTATAAAATCAACTGTATAAACATTAGACTTTTACTTTTTTCCGTTTATAAAAATATTTGTAATTTATTCTCTTTTATAAAATCAATTGTATCAACAATAGCTTTTTTTCCGGTTATAAAAAAACTTATAACTTATTCCAGCTTATAAATATAATTATATCAACAATATTCTTTTCTAATTTATTAAAATATTTGTAGCTTATTTCCTTTTATTAATATAAGTGTATCAACAAATCAACAATAGTATTTTCCCTTTTATAAAATATTTGTAATTTATTTCTGTTTATAAAATAAGTTAACAGTAAACTTTTTTCCGTTTATAAAATATAAAATATTTGTAACTTATTCAAATTTATAAAATATTTGTAACTTATTTGAAAATATTTGTAACCTAATCATTAATTTAAAAATATATGTATCAACAATAATTTTTTTTCTTTATAAAAATATTTGCATCAAAAATATATTTTTTTTGTTTATAAAAATGTTTATATCCAAAATACATCTTTTCCCGTATTTAAAAAGAATGTCGTTTTAAAAAAATTGGATCAACAATATACATTAAAAAAATAAAGTAACACTTACTTTTAATTTATGTTAAAATAATTTTTTAACTTCTAAATTATAAAAAATTTAGTTTAAATTTTTATTTTGTTTTAGTACTTTTATAACTTAGAAGATTAAAAAATGTTAAATTTTATAATTAAATATTTTAATGTGGGCACCAACTATAATTTATAAATTGGTTCATTAATTGAGGCCAAACTTTTTAAAATAGATGTTAATGTTTTTAATTTAAACGTGTTTCATATTCTTATTAATTTTCTCATAAAAATCTAAAACATGAAAAAAATATCTTTCATTTCGAAAAAAGAATCTCTAATTTTAAATTTGTATAAATGATTAAAACAAAACTAATTTGTAGTATTAAAAACCTAATGACCAATATATGTTATAAACATATCAGTGTATCACATTAAAATAAATAAGTAATAAATTGTAATTACAATATTAAATAATATTTTAACCTTTATTATAGTTTTTTTTTTTATACAAAAGAGGGCCTTAGCCCAGAAAGAAAAGAAAACTACGGGAGAACACTCCTAGCAGAGATTAAACCTATGTGATCCTCATCTAGTAAGGATAACAAAAAAACTGGCGGGTATTATAGTTGTTATAATTTAATTGCATTTAAGATCTAAACTATTAAAAATTGAAATTGAAACTTAAAAAACTACATTAAAAATTTGCATCTATTATTTTTCTGTTTTCTTTTTCTTTTGTCTGAAGAGGTAGAAAGGTGTCGGCTTGTGAAACCGCCGCATTAGTTCGAGTTCCGAAACGCTAAACAGTTTAATTTAGAAAAAATAATTTTGGTAATTAATTATGGGTCAGCATAAACTATAAACTAGTAATGGACCCGTGAGAGAGCGTAAAATCGAAATAAATATTTAATAAATATTATATAATTATAGTAAACAAAATGTATATTAATTTATACTAATTTATATAAATATTAATTTAATTTATTAAGTTGTAGTAGTTGTTACAATATATATAGATTTAGTAATTGTTATTAAACTAAATATATGTTGGAAAAATAGATTTGGCCCGTCATGGCTAGAATTTTAATAATTATTTATAATTTTACAATTTCTTTTAACAAATATTATAAAATAAAATATATTATATGGTTTAATAATATGATTAAATTTAATAAATTGAACATATGATCTCTAATATCTATTAAAAAAACATATATGTTATAGTAATTGAGAAGTCATTAAACATATGATTTCTAGTATTGTTCAATTTAAGTAAATATTTTGTCGGCCCGTCAAAAAAATAGGTTCGGCTCATCAGGCATGTGTGTAAACTAAATGTATATACTATTGATATTAAATGATTTTATCATCTAATAGAAACTAAATTTAAATACAGTTAAGTTTTATAAGGAATCTGGGACAAATCTTGAACAAATAACCATGGTTGAAAAACTTAAAAAAATATTTGAAAAATGGAATGTGATAAGTAAAATATTTATAACTTAATTCCCTTTATACAAATAATTGTATGAACAATTAACTTTATTCTATTTATAAAAATATTTGTAACTTATTTTCGTTTCACAAAAATAATTGTATTAGCAGTTGACTTATTTCCATTTCAAAAAATATTTAGAACTTATTGCCATTTAAAAAAATAATTGTATCAACAGGAAACTTTTTCCTCTTTATAAAAATATTTGTAACTTATTCTCGTAAAATTGTTCCGGTTTATACAATTTAATTAATTAATTAATTAATATTTTAAATGTATTCCGTAAAATTAAATATGAATATTCTAAATTAAATAATAATTAAAAATCAAATGAACCAATTAAAAATTCCATAAAATTAAATGTATTCCCCATTATATTATTAGTATTTATTATTACTATACAGTATTTATTATTACTATATAGTATTATTGTTAATTTGTTGGAAAAAATATATGAATCAATTATTATTACTAAAAAAGGAAAAATAATTAAAATCTAATTCATCCCATTTGAATAATCAATTGAAATAACATCAAAAAATGACAAAACATCCACAAATATTTCACTTGAAATCTTTAATAATTTATAAATGACCACATAGTGACACATTATTTCTGAAATTTAATACAAATTTGAGAAAGAAGAATGAATGCGATATTTTTGAGGTTCCAACACCAAAAAAAGAATGATTAAATATTATTATTTTTAAGGAGATGAAGATAAATATGAATATCAATAATAATCACGCATACGCTTTTAGAACAGTGTAAATTATTATTGAGAAATCTCATTCTATTTGATACAAATTAAATAATTTATTCTCACATTAATTATTAAAAAAATGACTATAAAGTATTTTAAAAATAAATAAACAAATAATTATTAAATAATTTAGCTATAATATGGATGAACATAAATATGCATTTAGGTTGATTTTTTTTAATTTGTATTCACAAATATAACTCAATTATCATTAAAAATATAATATTTATTTAACTATAAATTAGCTATATTAATATATTTATAACTCAATTATACATTAATATTATAATCATTTATTTATTCTCATAAATTTGGATTTAGATTGAATTATTTTATTATTTGTGTTCACAAATATATTTTTAACAAATAGAAAAGCAACCGTAGTCGAAGAGATTAGAGAATAAGAATGACCAGTTGAGTCAATTTTGTTAATTTGAATTTTTAAGTTGTCACTGCATTGTTTAATATAGTGGTTGTCTATTCATCTCCCAGTGAAGTTGTAATAATGCATCTTGCTTGGACATACGTAAGGGTTTTTTAAGTGCAACATTGTTTCATCTACAAATGGTGTACTTTTTGCTCTGCAAAGCGTGTAATTTTATGGAAATAATGCAAAGAATCAATTAAAATTGGATGTATTAATTGTGATGTTTTTAATAATGATTATGTATTAATTTGATGTAAAATTAGATGTAATTAAATTAAGGGACATGAAAAAATCCCTTAAAATTGTTTTGATTAGGATAATAAAGAATTTTTTGTGGTAATTACTTTATAGTAATTATAAAAAAAAATGACTATAAAGTATTTTAAAAATAAATAAATAAATAATTATTAAATAATTTAGCTATAATATGGTTGAACATAAATATGTACTTAGATTGATTTATTTTTTATTTGTATTCACAAATACAACTCAATTATCATTAAAAATATAATATTTCCTTAACAATAAATTAGCCATATTTATAACTCAATTATCTTTAAAAATATAATATTTCTTTAACTATACATTAGCCATTTTTATAATTATACATTAGTTAATATTATAATTATTTATTTATTTTCATAAATTTGCATTTAAGATTGAATTATTTTCTTATTATATAACTCGATCATAATTTATTATATATTTAATGTATGTGGAAGAATGTATGTTTTATATGAAGAAGGTAGAATCCAAAAAACTTGTGTTTTAATGAATGTGGAAAAGTCAAAAATAAAAACCAAGAAACACTTATTTGTAGTAATAAACGACAATAATTATGAAAAATCAATAAAATAGAAAAACAACCGTAGTTGCAGAGATTAGGGAAAAAGAATGTAGTTGCAGAGATTAGGGAAAAAGAATGACCAGTTGAATCAATTTCGTGAATTTGAATTTTTAGGTTGTCACTGCATTGCTTAATATAGTGGCTGTCTAGTTGTAATAATGCATGTTGCTTGGGAATACGTAAAGTGAATTATTTATCCATAAAGATTGTATAAATTAAAAATATTAAGGATCATAGAAAAAGAAACAAATTCATTCTATTAAAATTTAATGGTTGTGATTCATTATTCTCATTTCTCATAATAACCAACTGTTCTCACTTGTTTCTCTAAACGGTGGTATCATAACGATGTTTCTCATTCCAAAGCTAATTGGACCACAAAAGGATAACTGCAACAGAATAAGCTGTTTCTCATTCCAAAACTAAGTGGAACGCAAAAGTTAAAAGAAATCGGTAAAGCTAAAGGGAAAACCTCAAAGAAAGAAAAAGTAGATGATGATATTGAGAATCCTACAAAGAAGACCAGAATTCGAGAAAGAAGGGGGCTAAGGCTGAAGCTAAAGGTAGAAAAACTTCTAAAAGAAAAAAGACCGATGAAAATGAAGAAGACAATGATGATGATGCTGGTACTAATAATAATGATGCTGGTACTAATAATAATGATGATGACAGTGATCAAGTCGAAAAGAAGAAACCAGTCCAGCTAAGAAGCAATCAAAGAAAAGTGTTCAAAGCAATCAAAACAGTAGGAGTACTAGGGGTAAAGCTAAGTTGCCACAATTGAGTTTGAATAGTTTCCCCATGGATGTGTTCACACTCTGCTCTCAGAAGGATGTTTATCATGTTCCTGCAACATTGGCATACAACTCCATTTGAGACAAGGCTAGAGAAAGCAATGAATATAGGTGGTGTTAGTGAGTCATGTTAATTTCTGCTCCTTTGGGATACTGCCTTATTGAGACAAGGTTAGAGAAAATATTGAATAGAAACGTTACAGGAGCTGCTTCTACTTGTGTTCCCTGTGTAACTTAGAAAAGTTTACAATGATGTTTGCCTATGGGAAGTATATTGTGTTTGGAGTGTATTTTTTAATAGCCGGAACAGTTGGAGAGCTTGAAATTACAAGATTCTTAAAACGATGAGCTTAGATAGGTTATTGGTCGTTTGTATTTCTCTATTTTATTTTTGTCAAATTGTATTTTGTATTCTTGATGATGCTAAATATGTTTGGATTTGCTGGTTTTATAACTTTAGAATTCAGATTTTTGTTTACAGACATTAAAATTTCCTCAGACATCATAATAGACACTTAAAACACTTCCAACTTTGTAACCACATGGTGAGTTAATTGTAATACTTAGAGCCTTAATTAATTTAGCAACGATTCAACAAACATAAGATTTTATAATTCTCAGATATATGGTAATTGCTAAACTATATTTTTTTGGTACATACAGGTACACAATACCTTTGATTTACTGTCCTGGTGGTTGGATATGGCAAAAAGATTACTGTTTTAGAAATATGAACAAATAATTAGACCTTTTAGAAATATCAACCTAGGTTTAGGTTTTGATATCATTATAAAAAAAATTGTGATGTGATTTTAACCATATACATATTCACATATTATTGATTATTGGCAAATGAACCTTGTGTAATTTGTGGTTGGCATGATATCAAAAGAGACCACCCTATTAGGTCTTTGGCCGGTCATGATATATATCATACTTAAAACTTTTTTTTATGATTTCTTTTAATTTCCCAACTCATATATTACTTATCACTAAATCTTCAAGTAAATAATAACAGTAGTTTTTCTTCTCAATTGTGAAAACAAATGTTAATTTTACGACATATTTAATCAATTCTATTTATTTTATATTATTAAAAATATTAATTAACGAAAAATAAGAAAAAATATATTTTAAATACAATCTACTATCTATTATTTATTAGAAAATTAACCAAATTTTCATTATTGCCCTTTCCAAAAAAAAAAAAAATCAATACAAATTATACAAAATGGTATTAGACACTTGGCACAACCAAAGTTTCTACCATTCATTCTCACTTTTCTCTATTCTCCCTCTTACTTCATTATATCCCCACCCTTTCCCTATTCTCTCTCTTACTTTATTTTAAAATATAATAATTCAATATTTTTTATCATATTTTTATTTATCATCATTAAAAATATATTTTATCAAATTGAATAATACTACATAATCATTCAAACAACTAACTTTTATCTTACGGGTCACTATCAAATTATTACTTTTATTTGAAAATGAAATTCTTATTTTCAAATGTCAATTTTCTTTTTTTCTCCATGTCACAAGTTTTTTATTATTATTTAATACAATTGAGTTTATATAGTAATTGTTTATTTTACAATTATGTAATTTTATTAAGTTAACATGTGTATCTAAATACATCATTTGTCAAGTTTATCATTATATTTTGTATAATCATATTATTTGTTGTAATATTTTGATTTCATAATTATCCATTGTACTTTCGCAATAAAAATGAGTTTTTCATATGTATATCTAAAATAATTATTACATCAAAATTAAAATAAATTCACCTGTGCGCGGGTATCTTGTCTGTTGAAAACAGTCTGAGAAAGGAGTGCATAATTAAATAAATTCTTTTCACCACTGGTAGATGATTTCTTTTTTAAATGAGAAAAGTAAATTTTCATGTTGTTGTGAAAACGATGTCAAGAACAAAGTATAATAGGGAATTAGGGAGGAGAAGAAGAACACAATAATTGGTTATAACTTCTATTCTTTTACTTTCTCTTAAATCAAGATTACAAGTTTACAAGAATAACAAATAACCTCTCTCACCCTAAATTAGGATTTGCAGCTTAGCAATGATGAGAGACTAGTATGCTATTTATAATAAAACCTAACATACTAACTAATGGGCTTTTTCAGCAAGGCCCATTACACAAGCCAATTTAATACACAGGCTAACTTAACAAATTAGGGTTTAAACACTAAAACCTAATTTAACATGCTAACAACCCTAGCATCTTCGACATCTGCATGCTAGACCCATCTTCGACTACAGCATGCACACTTCGACACTAGCATGTGAACAACCTTCGACTTCATGCTTAACTCTATCGAACTGTCGAATCAAGAAGCTACCCTTCGGCCATACTAGAGTTTGATCCAATATCTCACAAATCTCCACCTTAGATCTAACTCTACAACATCAAGGGAACAACTAGCTTTCTTCATGCAGCTTTATCAACTGCATACAGTGGAAAAACTTGCAACACGGCAATGTCTTGGTGATCATATCAGCAACATTGTCTTTAGTCGAAACTTTCAGCACTTGGACTTCTCCACGCTCGATTACTCCTCATGATAGGCTGAATTCTTCGACAGGTGTATTGCACTTTGACTATCACATTTAACAGTGATACCTCGACCTTGAAGATTCAGCTCCTTCGCAAAACCTTCAAGCCAAAATGCTTCTTTCACAGCTTCAGTTAGGGCAATATACTCCGCTTCAGTGGTTGATAGAGCAACAACCTTCCGAAGTGTTGCTCTCTAACTAATTGTTGTGCCAAACATAGTGAAAACATATCGAGAAATAGATTTTCTAGAATCCATACAACCTACATAATCAGAGTCGACATATCCATCGATTGCTGCTTTACTATCTTCACTCAAGGCTCCACCATAAATTAGGATCTTGTTCAGAGACCCATTTATGTACCTTAAAATCCACTTCAATGCTTTCCAGTGAGCCTTTCCAGGATTTACCATGTACCTGCTTACAAGGCTTACTGCATATGCTATATCGGGTCTAGTACAGACCATAGCATACATCAAAGAACCAACTATATTAGCATATGGGATGCTATTCATATAGGCTCTTTCAACATTAGTACTGGGACACTGATCAATACTCAACTTGAGTTGAGGGTTTGTTGGAGTCTTAACTGGCTTCAAATTTGACATACCAAACTTTTCGAGAATCTTTCATAGATATGTCTCTTGAGAAAAGTATAACTTCGACTTCTTTCTATCTCTTCGAATGTCAATTCCAAGAATCCTGGAGGCAGCTCCCAGATCCTTCATATCGAACTCCTTATTGAGTTCAGCCTTCACCCTCGTCACATCTTCAACATTGTTGCTTTCTATAAGAATATCATCCATATAAAGCAACAAAATAACAAATGAATTACCAGGTCGAAATCTGAAGTAAACGCAGTGGTTGAGTTGACTTCTAATGAAACTTATGCGTGACATGAACTTGTCGAATCTCCTATTCCATTGTCGAGGAGATTATTTCAGCCCATACAAAGATCTCTTTAACTTGCACACATAATCTTCCTTCCCCTTTTCGAAATACCCTTCAGGTTGCCTCATTAGGATCGTTTCATCTAGATCACCATACAAGAACGCAGTCTTCACATCCATCTGTTCCAGTTCAAGATCGAACTGTGCCACCATGGCAAGCAACATTCAAATGGACCTATGCTTCACAACAGGGGAAAACACATCATTGAAGTCAACACCTTTTTTATGAGTGAAACCCCTTGCAACTAACCTTGCCTTGTATCTTTTCGACGTCACTCCTTCGATTCCTTCCTTAACTTTGAAAATCCATTTACAGCTGACTAACCTTGCCCCAGCAGGTTTCTTGATCAGTTCCCAAGTGTGATTATCATGAAGAGATTTCATCTCATCATCCATGGCCTTCAGTCATTCAGTCTTATTTCGACTCCTCATAACTTCCTTGTAGTCTCTAGGTTCTTCGTCTAGAACCTCACTTGCAGAGATTAAGGCATAAGCTATAAGATCTGCATACCCAAGTCTCTGAGGTGCCTTGATGACTCTTCTCGACCTATCTCTCGACAATAGGTAGTCATCGACAGTTTCCTCATCCTCAACATCTTCTGCTTCTTCTTCGACTTCATCCGGGAATGCAATTCAGCATCAACATGCTCCACCTCAACAGGAATTTCTACCTATTCCAGCTCTTCGTCAGATGTTTCTGTACTTCGATCAACATCATCAGTTTGCTTAAAAGCCATTTCAGCTTCATTGAAAACTACATCTCGACTGGTGATACACCTCCTGTAACCTGGCTCTAGGCACCATAGCCTATAAGCTTTGACTCCTTCAGGGTATCCCATGAACATGCATTTCAGAGCTCTAGGTTCGACCTTGTCTTGCCTAATATGAACATAGGCTATGCAACCAAATACTCTCAGTTTGTCGAGATCTGGTGGATGTCCCGACCAAACTTCTTCAGGTGTCTTCATATCTAACGCTGTCGAAGGACATCTGTTTATCATATATGTTGCTATCGAAACAGCCTCAGCCCATAACACCTTCTTTAACCCCGCACTCGTCAACATGCATCTGACTCTCTCCAAAATAGTTCGATTAAACCTTTCAGCCAAACCATTTTGCTGTGGAGTACCTGCAGTAGTTCTGTGCCTTGCAATACTAGAGGCAACACAGAAGCTGTCGAATGCCTCATTGCAAAATTCAAGGCCATTGTCGATTCTCAACCTCTTGACCTTTCTGCCAGTCTGATTTTCAACCAGAGTCTTCCAACTTTTGAAATTCTCAAAAGTTTCATCCTTAGTCTTCTGGATGAATACCCATAACTTCCTGGAATAATCATCTACTATGGATAGGAAACACCTCGCTCCAGAATGTGATGCACACCTTGCAGGCCCCCAAAGATCAGCATGGATGTAATCAAGGGATCCATGCGTTCTTTGTTTGCCTTTGTGAACTTCACTCTGCAAGATTTTCCAAGTACACAGGGTTCATAAAACTTCAGCTTTTCGACTTTGTCTCCACCAAGCAGATTTTGTTTCCCTAATTTGACCAGACCCCTTTCACAGACATGGCCCAATCTCATGTGCTAAATTTCTGTCTTTGACAAAGGTTTCATGGATGCAACATTTGTCGAACCACTTACAACTTCAGCCTCAAGGGTATACAAGCCTTGTTTCTTCACGCCTATCAAGACTTCCTTTGAACCCTTCATGACTCTTAGGATACTTTTCTCTCCTTGGAAAACATATCCTTTCTTGTCGAATTCACCAAGAGAAAGTAGATTTCTCTTCAAATCAGGAACATACCTGACTTCAGTCAACAACCTTATTGACTCATCATGGAGCTTGAATCTCACAAATCCAACACCTGCAATTTTGCAAGCCTTGTTGTTTCCCAGCAATACTGATCCACCATCTTGATCACATAATACCTCGAACAAGTCTTTGTTTGGAGTCATGTGCCAAATGCAACCTGAATCCATAATCCACTCTTTTCTTGAGTCACTGCTTGAAACCACAAGAACATCAAATGATTCGAAATCATCTTGAACAATGGTTGCATTGCCATTATCCTTACCTCCATGATCTTTCAAGAGTTCAGGGCACACCTTTCTTGTGTGACCCTCCTTCTTACAATGATAGCATCGAATACCAGATGCTTTGCCACTGTAAGACTTCGACAGACTTTTGCCTTTCTTCTTGTCAAAATTACCATCCTTTCGTAAGAGTTTTCCTTTAACGGCCAAACCTTCGCCAACAGTCAAAGGTTTATGCTCCTTTCATTCATTCAGGTCCTTTGAATATAGGGCTGATTGAACTTCTTCAAAGGTCAGGGACTCCCTTCCATACAGGAGGGTTTCTTTGAAGTGACCATGTGATCGAGGCAAAGCGCACAATAGTAACAGCGCTTGATCTTCATCATCGATCTTTACATCAATATTTTCAAGATCAAGAATCAGCTTGTCGAACATATCCAACTGCTCAGCCAACACTTTGTCTTCAACCATCTTGAATGAATACAAAGCCTGCTTTAGGTAGAGTCGATTTACCAGCGATTTGGTCATATACAAACTTTCAAGTTTCGCCCATAACCCTGATGTCGTCGTCTCCTTTGATACTTGTCTGAGAACTTTATCACCAAGGCTCAACAAAATTGCGCTGTGTGCCTTCTCGGTCATAGTCATCTTCTTCGCTGCTGTTAATGCAGCATTCATGGCTGCCTCTCCCTTCAACGCTTCCAAACAACCCTGCTGAACCAGTAGGGCTTTCATCTTCAAGCGCCACAGACCAAAATCATTCACTCCGATGAACTTTTCAATCTCATACTTTGTTGAAGGCATCTTCTCCACGCTCACCGCACCAATTTGTTGCGAAAAACGATGTCAAGAACAAAGTATAATAGGGAATTAGGGAGGAGAAGAAGAACACAAGAATTGGTTATAACTGCTATTCTTTTACTTTCTCTTAAAACAAGATTACAAGTTTACAAGAATAACAAATAACCTCTCTCACCCTAAATTAGGATTTGCAACTTAGCAATGATGAGAGACTAGTATGCTATTTATAATAAAACCTAACATACTAACTAATGGGCTTTTTCAGCAAGGCCCATTACACAAGCCAACTTAATACACAGGCTAACTTAACAAATTAGGGTTTAAACACTAAAACCTAAGTTAACATGCTAACAACCTTAGCATCTTTGACATCTGCATGCTAGACCCATCTTAGATTACAGCATGCACACTTCGACACCAGCATGTGAACAACCTTTGACTTCATGCTTAACTCTGTCGAACTGTCGAATCAAGAAGCTACCCTTCGGCCATACTAGAGTTCGATCCAATATCTCACACATGTCTTTCTGAAATGTTCACATGGGAAATTATTTTAACTTAGAACCTAATTTTCATACTACTAATATTTTATTAGTAAAAAAAAAAGTTCTGTGGATCATTATTTTAACTTAGAACCTAATTTTTTTTGTGGATCATTATTTTAACTTAGAATTTAATTTTCATACCACTAATATCTTATTAGTATAAAAAAATTTACACGGTTAATTTCAATTTTATAAATGTAATTTGGTCAAACTTATTTATTTCACATTTTTCATATCATTCATAAAATACTACACCACAAATAATGCACCCGGGCGACATCACGAGTCTCTGACTAGTTATGAAAAAACAATAAAATAGAAAAACAACCGTAGTTGCAGAGATTGGGGAAAAAGAATGTAGTTGCAGAGATTAGGGAAAAAGAATGACCACTTGAATCAATTTCGTGAATTTGAATTTTTTGGTTGTCACTGTATTGCTTAATATAGTGGTTGTCTAGTTGTAATAATGCATGTTGCTTGGGAATACGTAAGGTGAATTATTTATCCATAAAGATTATATAAATTAAAAATATTGAGGATTATAGAAAGAGAAACAAATTCAATCCATTAAAATTAAAATTTAATGGTTGTGATTCATTATTCTCATTTCTCATAATAACCAACTGTTCTCACTTGAGTCGTTCCCTATATATATATATATATATATATATATATATATATATATATATATATATATATATATATATATATATATATATATATATATATATATATATATATATATATATATATATATATATATATATATATATATATATATATATATATATATATATATATATATATCAGTTTCTTCAATTATTGCATATATAATTATTCAATAATTATTTTACATAAATATTTTATAAATATAGAATTTTTTTTTAAATATTTAAATTAGCATTACCATAATTATTAAGAAATAATTAAAATACAAAATGGAAAAGATAATAATTAAAATTGAGAATAATTATCTATAATAAACTAAATACAACTTCTAGATAATAACAAATACTACATATTTTCACATAGACAAATTATACCCTTCAAAATAAAATAAGAAAATAAATAATAGTGAAAACTACCTCAAGACAAATTGAATTGAATAGTAAGAAACTAATCAATTGAATAAAAAAATAAGATGAATGTTAGATCCATTGACTCTGGTATTGGCTATAGAATTCAATGCTTCATACAAACCTAAGAAGTATAAGGCCAAAGTCTCTCTTCTTTAATTTCTATCTTTGCTACTTACCCTTTCCAAACCATTCAGCCATATCTTCATATTAGAATTCAGGTTATTAGAAGAACAAAACCTACAAAACAAACATTATATCAACAAAATCAAACAGTAGAATAACATGATATAACATAAACAAATTTATAATACCTCATCAGACAACAAAATATTTAGAGCCTCCAGAATAACATTTGAGTCATTAAGGTCTGCACTTTAAACTGTAAATTAAACTATTTATCAACAATGTCCTAAAAAAAGAAAGAGAAAACATCAATTGAAAACAAAAATACAATAAAGTAACCATATTTTTTTATATTAAACCAAAACAAATATAATCAACATTTTTTCCATTTAGGATTTCTTGGTAACTCGAAAAGCTTAGATAAGACATTGTCTTCATTCTTCCATGTGCTCCATCTCTTCAATCTGCAACATTGTAAAGCAAAGTTAGAACCTTTTAAACAGTTGAGAAGCAAAAACGAAAACACAATTTAATTTAAAGCAAAAATGAAAGCGATTTAGTCTGAAGCAACAAAAACAAAATTTTTATAATTGGTTCATAAGTTCAAATCAACAAAAACAAAATTGATATGAAAACACAAAAATAAATATGAAGCAAATTATAAAAATATGATATAACTGTAAATAAATCAGAAACGACGTAAACATGTGTTGTGTTTAACTTATCAGAAACAGAGTTTTAGATTTTGCGGAAATCTCAACAAAGTATGGAAAACATGAGAAAAGACAATGGATTAAGAACGACTTGGAAATCGCATGTTGTACCAAATCAAACTTAAACAAAATAGCATGTTGTTCCAAGTCAAACGCGAATAGAAATTCTAACCCTAATTTGCATAAGGAGAAAATCTGAAAAATTTGATGAGAACACGTTTAAGATAGAAGGAGAAAATCTGAAAAATTTGATGGGAACACGTTGAAGATAGAAGGAGAAAATCTGAAAAATTCGATGGGAACACGTTGAAGATGAAAAATAACAATACCGTAGTGAAGAATTGGTTGAAGAAGATCTGGAACTCGGTGGACATCAAATTCCATAATTTATAGATTTATGAAAGTATAATTTGAAGGGTTTTGCAGAAGTCTAAGAGGGTGAAGAATGAAAATGTTTTGTACCGTTCCAAGGTTGTTTTTGAAAAAAACATGCTGCAAATTGATTTGTTCAAAGGATGTTTAATTGTTTTGGATGGCAGAAGTAATTACGGTAGTTATAGAGTAGTAATACAAGGCTAGGCAATAATTAAGGGAATGCAATTACCTTTAGGTCCCCGATTATCATTCTCAAATTGGTGATTAGAGGGTTAATTAAAGAATATACTATGTAATCTACTTTATTATACTAAAAGTAGATTTGATTTGAATTGTTCCACTATAATTCAGATATGAATTATTTTATAAATTGGCCATATTTCAATTCACCCTTGAATCTCTTGGGAAATGTGATTCTTTTAGGAAATTTTAATTATGTCCTTTGATTATGTAGTTACACATCATGGAGCACTTCTGAATTAGAATTTTTTCAGAGGTGCATCTACGGAAGTGTGGAGGTCGTTTTCTTTACCTCCCCGTTTCACTTGGGAGGACGGCACGCTAGACCCTTCACGCGAAATTTGGAAGGAGGAAGTGCCCGTGGCGGGATGAATTTTGTTTCAGTTCTTCCTACGATATCACATGAACTTTTTAATTATCCTACGAGTAGAAATTATGGAGTCCGGGAGGTCGGTTATACATAGGGAAGAGTTTAAGCACCCTACATATCCGTAGTACTCTACGAGAACCTTCTCCATGTCTATGTGTTTGTGTTTGTTGCTTATTAATGGGAAAGTTTCTCCTTGTGAACCTCATGCCTACATATCCCTAATGGAAGTCAGAGCTTTTTGTAGTTCGGAGAACTAATTAGGGAAATTAATTATTTTTGGTGCCTTGCTTGAAGCTCAAGGTTGAAGCTTGAATTAAATCTCTGTTTACAATAAAGAGACATGAAATTATCTCTACAGAGAGGTATTTATACTATTCCACCACAAACATTTAAAAGAGTGACGGAAAAAGCTGAATTCATTTCATCAAGATAAGGACCTTACTTGTATGTTTGCAAGTATGCCAGTCGCGTGTGTCATACCCCAAATTTGTCCTACCCCTTTATTTCTAACTGGCTTATACTTTGCATTCATGTACATACCTTCCATTAGGTCATCTAACTCATCATGCATCAATAACTTTGCATTGGATCAAGGACCTTGAAAAAGTGGGGATTCTATTTGTATGCTTGAGGATATTGCAATTGGGGCTGACTTTTATTATTGATTGGATTCTCCTCAACGGTTTGTATCTCCTTATGATTATGCTTGCTAAGTGGACAAGACTTGACACATGGAATTTTCACAATTCAAGATACTGCATCTGATCAACCGGTTTATTTTGGGTCTCGGTCATTCATCTGATCATGGATCCCCAAATCCTCAAAGCGCAAGTCATTGTTTGAAGTGGGGTGGAATTGAAGAATGATTCTCTTCTTATCCTATGACTCTCGTGGTCAAATGATCCACCAAACTTATCGAAGATTGGCTATGTTTGAAGAAAGGATATTTTGATAGTCTAAACATAAAGTCAAGCATTTAATTGCAAGTCCATTACAATAGAAGTGTGCTACACAAGTGGAAACAATGCTATATTCAAGATGAATGTGAAGTTCATCAAAGCCCATATTGATTTGGAAGGAATAAATTTCAAACTTTATTTGAAAGAAGAAGTCACGACACTTCATGAAGAACCGTGTTCCACATTTCTACATACATTCCTTCATTACACCATTACATCATTACATTACCAGCATCACTACATACATGGAAATTAAACAAAAATACCACATTCAAATTCCAGCAATGTTGTCATATAATATCAACAGTTCCAAATATTACATCAAGCCAAATTACAAAAGAATTACATAAAAATGTTGCTAGCCTAAGTGTTCTAACTCTACTTCACATCCTTCAAGCCAATTCCACTTCACCTCCATTGTGTTACCACTTAATCAAGCAAATTTATGTCCTGAAGACTTGTGACTGTTCCTTGGCTGCTATCTTCAAATACACTGCTGAATATCCAAACAACCATTGCATTATCCATGAGGAAATTCATCACCTTGCACCCATTGCACAAACCTTTCATACCAGACCTGCAACAATACAATCCATATCAATCTAAAACCAAATGCAATCCACACACATATTCATATCCACTTCTATTTGCAGCATTACATACATTCATACCAAAATAAGTTCCAAAAAAACTTCCAAACCTAAATCATAAACAGAAAACCAACAACATCCAATTACCTAGAACAGACCCACACATCATTTCGTAATTAACATTTCAACCTTCCTTTTTTTAACTAACAGACCCTCTAATAATTTCTAACCTAGTTTAGCAATTAGAATCCAGAACCTCACACTCCACTTCCTAACCATTTCGTAACAGAATTGAAACAGATAATAACTAACCCTTTCCCAAACCTGTAACTAATATCCTTTCTATAATTGCAAATTCAATAACATAACCTCCAGCTCAGCAACTAACAGAACCATACTACTAACTTCTCTACCTGATTCAAACTATATTTTCCCACCATACTTAACCAACTAACCTATAACCCACAAAACAGAAATAACTGTTTCGTAACTAACTATAACCGACTTAACAACCTAACTATCCTATAAAAAACTTCAACTTCATCCTAACTAACCCTCTAAACCGATTCAATCACCACCCTTCAATTCATAACCAACCTCGGTCAATCCAATGGCTCACATCCTCCCTCTGCCACCTATATAGTCTCTCTTCCCTCCATAATTCAAACACACGCCATTTTCACACGCCATAACACTTCTCCACCATTTCTCACTCTTCATCTTCAATCTCTCACTCTCTCCATTCTTCACTTCTCAGAACAATCTCTCGATCTTCTTCACACGCTCATTCACCATCATCTTCATTCCACTCTCTCTTTCGGATTCTCTCTGACTCTCTCTCTTTTCCCCTACCACCACCAAACGCTCACAACAAAAAACTCCATTGAAGCTTCTCACTGAGCTTCAATGGAGGAGAGCTAAGCTCCCTCAATCCAATACACTCTCTCAACATCACTCATCCTCATTCATCCTCACGCAACAACTTCAATCATCATTCATCCATCTCCTAATCTCACACCAACACAGAAGAAATACGGCACGCAGAAAAATAAAAAAGAAGAAGAAGAAGGAAGGTTCGCAAAAGGAATAAGCTAAAGAACTCGAAGACTCACCGGAAAGATTACTCCGTTGTCTTCGCGTTTACTTCGCATTCACGGTCTTCAATCCAGGTACACTTCTGAACCTTCGTCGTTCTTCGTAGACCACACCGTTCTCAATCAATGTAAAACTTAGGGATAACTTGAATCGAGAACGAATTTGAAGTAATAAGAAACAAGAGACGTGAGGAGGAGTGTTGGTTTTGGCCGATTTCTGCTAGCGGCGGTGAAATGTTGATCGGAGAGTTTGACACCGCCGTCGCCGCTTCATTCGCGAAGGAGAGAGCTATGAGTTTCACGATAAGTCCAATAGCCACTATGTTCACTTCAAACCCTAAAATTCCTTTTTCGTTTTAATTATTTTTAATTTTAATTTAATTCATTCCTTTTTTTAATTGGTATAAAGATCATGATGTCTGATGGATCAAACAAGAACTTCCTATGGGCCTCATACGAAATTATTGCTGAACACACCCTCCTGAGGCGCATCATTACTCTGTTGATAAAAATGAAAACAAAGACAATCCTTGAGCCAATTCCTTTGGGCCTTGCGCCCCTTGCTAATGCATACCCCCATAGTTCATTTTCACACCCCCTGGATTGATTTCTGTTACTTAGAATAATTAGCCTTTTAGATGTTAATTAGGATATCAAATGGTTTTATTAGAATTCAATTAGATTCATAATTTTAGGATAAAATACTAGTTAGCTTGGTATATTTTAGGATTTAAGTCTTGGCATTAATTGAATTTTTCTTCATAACAAAACCAAAAAAACAATAGTTTTTTAGGTTAATTTTGCACTAATACTTGAATTGTTTCCTTATGTTTTGTACCATTTCCATGCTATTTTTTGTATAATTGTTGTGTGATTTTGTTACTTGTTTTTGGCCTATCTTGTTAATGTCATTCTAATGCTCCTCTTAGAATTTAGTTACCATAACTTTAGACTTAGAAATTAGAATAACTCTAGGCTTAGAAATTAGGCTAGTCTCCCACTTTTTCATTCTTTTTCTTTTACAACATTAAAACACCTAACGAATATTCAAATAAAATCCCTTTAAAAAATACAAAGAAAATACTAAAAAACATTAATAAAAAGTGAAAATCATTAAAAAGGGAATGGAAGCTTGAATCTCCCTTGCTTTAGGAAATCATTCGAGTGCTTGGATCTCCCTTGCTTTAGGGAACCATTCGGGCATAAGTTCCCAAATTCTAAAAGACACAAACCAAAGAGTAACTCGAGTTTCCCTTGCCTTAGGGATTTCCTCGAAACACTCAAACTCTCTCTCTTCTCTCCTTTCTTAAGGGCATTGTTATCTCCGCTCTATTGCATCCTAGGCTGTCCCCTTATGCAAGAGCGCGAGCGTTAACTCCGCCCAACTAAAAAACACAAAAAACAAACAAAAACATCTTGAGCCGAACTACGACGCTCTGATTCCTGAAAAGGATACGTAGGCATCAAGTCGCGGGGCTTGAACGAGCACATTTGTAAATAATTCCTTCTTTTCCCCGTATTTCTTTTGCATTCATTCGCATGTAGACATAGACATAGTACACACCCTTTAGATAGAAACAAACATAGGTGGATACCATCGAGTACGATGGGCGTGAGGGGTGCTAATACCTTCCCCTTGCGTAACCGACTCCCGTACCTAGATTCTCTGGTCGCAAGACCCTGTTCCTTCCTTTGTTAGGTTTTCTGATATTCCTTTCCCTTATGGGATAAATATATTGGTGGCGACTCTGTTCATTTTTCGCGAGCGTGCGACAGCTGGCGACTCTGCTGGGGATTACCTAAGCAAGTCGATCCTAGCCTTTGTTTGTTTCTTTTATTGGGTGTTTCTTTGTTTATTTATATGTTTACATCTTGTATATATGTTTGCATATCATGTTTACTTTCTGCATGCATCTGGACTATATTATGGGTCCCCGTGTGGGCCATATTTTTTTTCTGCTTTGTTTTGCAGGTGGGGGGTTTGTGTGAGGTAAAAGGCCCACTACCCAGGCCAGTGACACCTAGGATTAGCGTGGATGCTCATGTTGACTCCCGTGGCTCTTGCTACGATCGAGTTCGACATGGGGTTCCACAACTGGGCGAGGTTCTTTCATGGAACACTGTGTCTGACACGCTTGTTGCCTCAAACACTTTGTACCCCATGGGAACTATAGACCCTAGTGACCATTAGGGACCACTTGTCCGTGTCTAGACTTCATACCCGTGAGATTGGGGTGGGACAGGAAACCTTGGCTCCTACATACCATTGCTTCTTCATATTTGAGGGCAGACCTTTATTTGGTCTATTCCCATGGTGCTTGATATCCTGGTATTCAAAAAAGGCGTCGAACCTTTGATCCTGTAACAATTGACCTATGCAGAGATGTTTCATCATTTATCCAGAGATTGTACAGATGCTACTAAGATTATATGGACCTTGATCCCATGCTTTTGCATTGCATAACATCATTGCTTTACCCACTTCATTTGTGAGAGATCCTAAAGTCTAGTTCCAAAAAAAAAAAGAAAAAAAAAAAGAAATAGAAAAAGAGAAAAGATATTATATACAAAAAATGCTTTGACTTCAAAAAAAAAGAACAAAATAAAAAGTGTGTGAAAGGACTTTAGGATCCCTTGGAAATGAAACATTGCATTCATACCACCATGCATTCCATAGTTCTCTCAGAAGCTTATTGGGGTCCCTTTCAAACAGATTTCTGCCTCATCAACAAAGCTGACTTCCCTACATCTGTATCACACAAGGATTAATCAGAGGAGAATCATGGACCGTCTTGAACAAAATCAGGCTGAACTTCGTAAGGACATGGATGTTATGGGTGAGAGGATGACCCAACTCTTGGAGACTCTCAATGCTATTATTCATGGGCAAGAAGAGCTCAGACAAAGTAATGTTAAGTTGACTAATAGTACTCCGACCACTGTCGTTAATGGGGGATCAAAATCGGCGCCCGTGGAAGTTCCTAATAAGGAGGATTCACATCATGAGAACGATTCTGAATTAGAAGCTTTCAAATTCCCGATCGAGGAAAATGAGAGAAAATTCCATCTCCTGGAAGAAAGATTGAATGCTTTAGAAGGTCGAAGCTCCTCTGGTTTGAATGCTATTGATTTGTGCCTAGTGCCTGATATCAAGATTCCTGCTAAATTCAAAGTCCCTAGTTTTGGGAAATACAAGGGTACCACTTGTCCGATGAGTCACATCAAGGCATTCTGCAACAAGATGGCTCCGTATGCAGAAAATGACAAGCTTCTAATGCACTTCTTTCAGGATAGCCTTAGTGGGGCATCCCTTGAGTGGTATACACGACTCGAACGAGCCCATGTCCGCACATGGGATGAACTAGCAGAGGCTTTTCTCAAGCATTACAAGTACAACAGTGACATGGCTCCTACTAGACTACAACTCCAAAGTTTAACTCAGAAGGATGATGAGTCTTTTAAAGAGTATGCACAAAGATGGAGAGAATTAGCTGCTAGGGTCCAACCTCCCCTTTTGGAACGAGAGCTTGTAGACATGTTCATGAATACTTTGAAAGATCCTTAACTGAACATGATGGTTGGATGTGCTTCCTCCGAATTCTCAAATTTGGTTGTCGTAGGAGAACGAATTGAAAACGCCTTAAGGGTTGGTAAGATTCAGGATATTGCTAATGTTTCTGAATTCACAGAAGAAGAGAAAAGTGAAACAAATGCAATTTCAGAGAATAGAGAAGAAGAACTCCCTGCTTATCCTCAGGTTCATGTTCTTAACTATCACCAAAATTACCAACAACAAGGTCCACGAAGGCCGAGAAGACCACCAAGAAAGATTGACCCGATTCCTATGACTTATAGTCAACTGCTCTCTCATTTACTCAATGAATCCTTGGTCGAACTAAGGGAGGCTAAGCCCCCTCCAACACCGATTCCTCAAGGATATGACTTAAATGCAAAGTGCGAGTACCATTCTGGGACATCTGGACATTCAACTGAGGATTGTAATATTTTGAAACGCAAAGTCCAAGATCTCATTGACTCCAAAGCAATATCATTCACTCCATACGGTCTACACATAAATTGATGTGGTCCTATTGCCTTGTGCCCATTCGCTTCCCTGCTTGTTGGAATGTCAGTTGGTTAGATTTGTGTTTTAAGTCTTCCTCACAACAGATAGCTTTTCTAAGTTTGATGGCCATGCAAGGTTCCTCCATGTTTGACGGTGAATGTTTCTCCAACATCTATGCTTGGGGCTCCCGCACGAGGGATAAGCAAGACGTACTCTTATCTTGAGCATTGCATCACTCGCATTGCTCGAATCCCTAAAGTAAGACAAAAGTGTACGAATCTTGGGTGACTTTGTTGGAGTTTTCTTTTGAAGTAATCTGAAGTGTTTGGAAGAAACTGCAAAAAGTATTCAAGATCAACAAGTCCAGACGGAGTCAAGCCTCCTCAACTATGGCAATCATCAATTCATTTCTGCATTCTCATTTGTAATTTTCCTTGTTTTGTTAAATGTTACTTCCATGTAGAACTTGTTTTGTTTTTAAATGAAAATAAAAATGCATTGCATATGCTAGTTTCGAATCAATCCATTCGTGTTCACTCATATATTTCTGTCTATCGATATCAAACTCTGGTTTAAACAAAAAATATCAAAAGGAGAATGATGAAAAATAATATAAATGCAAAATATTTAATTATGTGCTTTTGAATAAAACCCTGCTGAGGATGTACAGACATTGTTTCAAATCCCCAAACACTGGAGATATAAGGGAGATAGACCCTCGTTAGCCCCTTTGAGCCTTGAAGTAGGAGTTTCTTTTCTATACAAAAAAAAAACCTCACATTTAACCCAGGGGCAGGGTAGAATTCAATTAACCTAATCGAGCAATCAAAATTCATCAGGAGTGTGCATCCAAGGATACAACAATGGTTATCTTTCAAAAGGTTGAGGAAAGTCGATACCACAATGGTAATCCCTCATCAATCAGATAATCAGGCAGTCACAATCACTCCCACAAGTCAGACATTCAGGATCACACGACTTATTCAAAAAAGAAAGGATTGAAAAAAAAGAAAAGAGCCCGCTAAGTCAACAACTTGAAAACAAGTGACTTAGGCAAAATTAGGGCATCCCGCTGGACTCCAAAATAAAATTCAAAAGAATTTGTCCAGGCAAAAGTTAGGGAAACAAAAAAGAAAGGCAAAGCAGAAGCGAAAAATGAGAATTACAACATAAAGATCCTCATCAAAGGAACAAAGTTGTGTGATCAGACACCAAAAAAGAAAGTGAGTGACTGCCATGTCCAAGAAGACTTCATTGGTTCCTCAATCATCTTAAACTCCTCTTGAAGGATGAACGCTCGTATCAGGTTAAGTTGAACTTAGGACTGGAGAACATCACGAAGAATGGGTGGGTTAGGTTAGACTTTGAGCCTTAAATCCTTTCTTTCTAAAACCGTGAACCAGACCACGTTACAACCCTTAAAAGACCTAATTGAAGCAGGGTTTATTTCAAAAGCAAGTTGTGTAAAACTGATTCCTAGATGTCTGCTTACCATTTATGTTGATATCGATATGACAAATAATTCAAACACTGAATGTCACAACTTTGTTTTAATAACTTTGATCTCGAAGCTAGCATAAGCATTGCATCAGGATTATCATCTTCAAAACAAATATCTTTTACTTGTGAATAAATACTTGACATCAAGGAAGACCAAACAATGAACAACTGCAGAAAAAGTTGATCGATTCCATGAGCCATTCACTTCAAAGGCTAATTACTCCAAAGGGCAAGTTGTGTGAAGACTCTGTCAACTGAGGCATCCATTCAAGCTTCCATCAATCCGAGGGCAGTCAAGTCGAGGAATCTCTCTTGGGTTCAACCAATCTGGGGCAGTTACGTCGAGATTTGACAAATCTCTCCAAGGATCCTTTGGGGCAAATTCCTTCGTAGTTCGTGAATCTTGGGGCACAATCTTCTGAGTTTTATTGCCTTCTCCCCAATCATAGGAGATTATTTCTCCTGGAATTATGGTTTCTCCCCAAGCACATGAGTTTATTTCTCATGGGAGTTGTTCCACTCTCCCAACCTGGTCTCCTTATCTGAATCTCTCATCCCCAACATGGTGAATCGAGGGAATATCCTCAAACTCACCATCCCCAAGCAGTTCAAGGTGTAGGGAAAGTCAAATGAAGTCACTTCCTCCCCAACAAAGCCACATTCCAATCCTCAGTGCGGTTGCTAAAGATCCTTGGTACCGTAGGGTATCCAATACCGATTCATATTGGTAGCTCAAGACAACAAGCAAGGGACTCCAATAACCATGCTTCTCTATCACACCGATGCCTTTATTTGGCACTCTGCATATAGTTTCCATTGCATATAGCATTGCATCCTCAAAAGCGTAGCATATCCGTCAAAGCGGAACATTACGCCATAGAAAAATTCAAACATGCATAGAAAGCATAAGCCAGATAATAAAAATCAACATTCAATCAAGACGATGATACTTCCCCACATAAAATGTTGTCCTTATAAACTCCGATTGATATCTGTTACTACATCACAAATCTCCTCAAACCATGGTGCCAATACCTGGTATCCTCAATCCCCAAAAGAAGTCTCATGTTCTCTCCCTAATGTGGATCGGATACAATGTCTTTTTTCGTCAGAATCGTTGTCTCCGAGGTTATTTCCCGTGTGCTGCGTGAAGATTAGAGTGTGAATGAGGGTGGGCATTCAACCCATCTCATTTTTTCAATCATTTGAATAACCATACTTGGTGTGTGGCAATTCGAACGATTGCCGCTCTTGAAGATTTACACCCCGCCTTTGGCCTGAGGGATTAATGTAATTCTTATGCTCCGCCAGCATCAGCATCTCCGTGAATCTCCAATGTTTACCGATGTTTTTTGATCGAGTTTAGTCGTCACTAGTCTCTGTGATCTCTTCCCTCGTACGGGAAAACTTTTTAGATCCAACCCCCGTGTTGTGTATCCTTTGCCTTCCGTCCTGGCAAACCATTTCAAAACTAATTCTCAATCCCCAACCTCAGTGTTGATATTAATTCGTTCTTCCCTTGACCTCAGTATCGATACCTTTCTTTTCCAACCTCAGTGTTGATGTCTATCCTTTTCTTGTCCAACCTCGGTGTTGATGCCTATCATTCCTTCACCGACCTCTGTGTCGATGCCAATCGTCATTCACAACCTCAGTGTTGATGTTTATCTTTTCTCGTCCCAACCTCAGTGTTGATGTCCTCGACCTCAGTGTCGACGCCTTTCCTTTCACAACCTCAGTGTTGATGTTCCCCAACCTCAGTGTTGATATGCTCCAACCTCAGTGTTGATGTCCTCCAACCCCAGTGTTGATGTTTATCCTTTCTTTCAATTCTTGTGGGTCATGAGTTCGTTATTCTCACCCCGACGTCGAGTCATAGATCGTACGAGATCCTCTCCTGTTGTCGAGTCGATGTTGAGTCATAGGTCGCACGAGATCTTTTTTCTTTCCAGTCCTGAAGGTCGTACGAGATCCTCTCCCGATGTTGAGTCGTAGATCGCACGAGATCTTATCTTTTCAGTCATTGTTTCATACAACCATTCTCTTTAGAAACTCGTATTGGAACCTCAGCTATGCTACATGCTACCACCATTCAAACCCATTACTCGCTGTAAATATTTCCACCAGAAAAACAAAATTTCTCTTTCCCCAGCAGATATCAAAATTAAAAATTAAAAATAACATTTACACCATCTTCTCTTCAGGACAAATTTCTGGTACTTGGATATTTAATCTTCTTCTACCTCGAATGTTCGAAAGGCTAGCGCCAATCTCACCTTCAGGTCTAAGACGATTAAATAGGGGCAGCTGTCATACCCCAAATTTGTCGTACCCCTTTATTTCTAACTGGCTTAGACTTTGCATTCATGTACATACCTTCCATTAGGTTATTTAACTCATCATGCATCAATAACTTTGCATTGGATCAAGGACCTTGAAAAAGTGGGGATTCTATTTGTATGCTTGAGGATATTGCAATTGGGGCTGACTTTTATTATTGATTGGATTCTCCTCAACGGTTTGTATCTCCTTATGATTATGCTTGCTAAGTGGACAAGACTTGACACATGGAATTTTCACAATTCAAGATACTGCATCTGATCAACCGGTTTATTTTGGGTCTCGGTCATTCATCTGATCATGGATCCCCAAATCCTCAAAGCGCAAGTCATTGTTTGAAGTGGGGTGGAATTGAAGAATGATTCTCTTCTTATCCTATGACTCTCGTGGTCAAATGATCCACCAAACTTATCGAAGATTGGCTATGTTTGAAGAAAGGATATTCTGATAGTCTAAACATAAAGTCAAGCATTTAATTGCAAGTCCATTACAATAGAAGTGTGCTACACAAGTGGAAACAGTGCTATATTCAAGATGAATGTGAAGTTCATCAAAGCCCATATTGATTTGGAAGGAATAAATTTCAAACTTTATTTGAAAGAAGAAGTCACGACACTTCATGAAGAACCGTGTTCCACATTTCTACATACAATTCCTTCATTACACCATTACATCATTACATTACCAGCATCACTACATACATGGAAATTAAACAAAAATACCACATTCAAATTCCAGCCATGTTGTCATATAATATCAACAGTTCCAAATATTACATCAAGCCAAATTACTAAAGAATTACATAAAAATGTTGCTAGCCTAAGTGTTCTAACTCTACTTCACATCCTTCAAGCCAATTCCACTTCACCTCCATTGTGTTACCACTTAATCAAGCAAATTTATGTCCTGAAGACTTGTGGCTGTTCCTTGGCTGCTATCTTCAAATACACTGCTGAATATCCAAACAACCATTGCATTATCCATGAGGAAATTCATCACCTTGCACCCATTGCACAAACCTTTCATACCAGACTTGCAACAATACAATCCATATCAATCTAAAACCAAATGCAATCCACACACATATTCATATCCACTTCTATTTGCAGCATTACATACATTCATACCAAAATAAGTTCCAAAAAAACTTCCAAACCTAAATCATAAACAGAAAACCAACAACATCCAATTACCTAGAACAGACCCACACATCATTTCGTAATTAACATTTCAACCTTCCTTTTTTTAACTAACAGACCCTCTAATAATTTCTAACCTAGTTTAGCAATTAGAATCCAGAACCTCACACTCCACTTCCTAACCATTTCGTAACAGAATTGAAACAGATAATAACTAACCCTTTCCCAAACCTGTAACTAATCTCCTTTCTATAATTGCAAATTCAATAACATAACCTCCAGCTCAGCAACTAACAGAACCATACTACTAACTTCTCTACCTGATTCAAACTATATTTTCCCACCATACTTAACCAACTAACCTATAACAAACCACAAAACAGAAATAACTGTTTCATAACTAACTATAACCGACTTAACAACCTAACTATCCTATAACAAACTTCAACTTCATCCTAACTAACCCTCTAAACCGATTCAATCACCACCCTTCAATTCATAACCAACCTCGGTCAATCCAATGGCTCACATCCTCCCTCTGCCACCTATATAGTCTCTCTTCCCTCCATAATTCAAACACACGCCATTTTCACACGCCATAACACTTCTCCACCATTTCTCACTCTTCATCTTCAATCTCTCACTCTCTCCATTCTTCACTTCTCAGAACAATCTCTCGATCTTCTTCACACGCTCATTCACCATCATCTTCATTCCACTCTCTCTTTCGGATTCTCTCTGACTCTCTCTTTTCCCCTACCACCACCAAACGCTCACAACAAAAAACTCCATTGAAGCTTCTCACTGAGCTTCAATGGAGGAGAGCTAAGCTCCCTCAATCCGATACACTCTCTCAACATCACTCATCCTCATTCATCCTCACGCAACAACTTCAATCATCATTCATCCATCTCCTAATCTCACACAAACACAGAAGAAATACGGCACGCAGAAAAATCAAAAAGAAGAAGAAGAAGGAAGGTTCGCAAAAGGAATAAGCTAAAGAACTCGAAGACTCACCGGAAAGATTACTCCGTTGTCTTCGCGTTTACTTCGCATTCACGGTCTTCAATCCAGGTACACTTCTGAACCTTCGTCGTTCTTCGTAGACCATACCGTTCTCGATCAATGTAAAACTTAGGGATAACTTGAATCGAGAACGAATTTGAAGTAATAAGAAACAAGAGACGTGAGGAGGAGTGTTGGTTTTGGCCGATTTCTGCTAGCGGCGGTGAAATGTTGATCGGAGAGTTTGACACCGCCGTCGCCGCTTCATTCGCGAAGGAGAGAGCTATGAGTTTCACGATAAGTCCAATAGCCACTATGTTCACTTCAAACCCTAAAATTCCTTTTTCGTTTTAATTATTTTTAATTTTAATTTAATTCATTCCTTTTTTTAATTGGTATAAAGATCATGATGTCTGATGGATCAAACAAGAACTTCCTATGGGCCTCATACGAAATTATTGCTGAACACACCCTCCTGAGGCGCATCATTACTCTGTTGATAAAAATGAAAACAAAGACAATCCTTGAGCCAATTCCTTTGGGCCTTGCGCCCCTTGCTAATGCATACCCCCATAGTTCATTTTCACACCCCCTGGATTGATTTCTGTTACTTAGAATAATTAGCCTTTTAGATGTTAATTAGGATATCAAATGGTTTTATTAGAATTCAATTAGATTCATAATTTTAGGATAAAAATACTAGTTAGCTTGGTATATTTTAGGATTTAAGTCTTGGCATTAATTGAATTTTTCTTCATAACAAAAGCAAAAAAACAATAGTTTTTTAGGTTAATTTTGCACTAATACTTGAATTGTTTCCTTATGTTTTGTACCATTTCCATGCTATTTTTTGTATAATTGTTGTGTGATTTTGTTACTTGTTTTTGGCCTATCTTGTTAATGTCATTCTAATGCTCCTCTTAGAATTTAGTTACCATAACTTTAGACTTAGAAATTAGAATAACTCTAGGCTTAGAAATTAGGCTAGTCTCCCACTTTTTCATTCTTTTTCTTTTACAACATTAAAACACCTAACGAATATTCAAATAAAATCCCTTTAAAAAATACAAAGAAAATACTAAAAAACATTAATAAAAAGTGAAAATCATTAAAAAGGGAATGGAAGCTTGAATCTCCCTTGCTTTAGGAAATCATTCGAGTGCTTGGATCTCCCTTGCTTTAGGGAACCATTCGGGCGTAAGTTCCCAAATTCTAAAAGACACAAACCAAAGAGTAACTCGAGTTTCCCTTGCCTTAGGGATTTCCTCGAAACACTCAAACTCTCTCTCTTCTCTCCTTTCTTAAGGGCATTGTTATCTCCGCTCTATTGCATCCTAGGTTGTCCCCTTATGCAAGAGCGCGAGCGTTAACTCCGCCCAACTAAAAAACACAAAAAACAAACAAAAACATCTTGAGCCGAACTACGGCGCTCTGATTCCTGAAAAGGATACGTAGGCATCAAGTCGCGGGGCTTGAACGAGCACATTTGTAAATAATTCCTTCTTTTCCCCGTATTTCTTTTGCATTCATTCGCATGTAGACATAGAAATAGTACACACCCTTTAGATAGAAACAAACATAGGTGGATACCATCGAGTACGATGGGCGTGAGGGGTGCTAATACCTTCCCCTTGCGTAACCGACTCCCGTACCTAGATTCTCTGGTCGCAAGACCCTGTTCCTTCCTTTGTTAGGTTTTCTGATATTCCTTTCCCTTATGGGATAAATATATTGGTGGCGACTCTGTTCATTTTTCGCGAGCGTGCGACAACGTGTCTCTTGAATGAAAGAAGGATTCTCATCCAAATTAGGGAAAATGTACAAGTCTGGGTTTGTTTGCCTTAGAGCATGCCTTTCAAAGTCCTAAATGGGAGAATGTTTGAAATTGAAATTGAAATTAAAATGTTTGTTTATTTGAATGTGGTGAGATAGGAGAAATATCTATCTATAGAGATAAGCTATGTCTACCTACTGTTTGAAAGATTTGATTTTTTAGCTGGCTTGAATGAGGCCCAAGCTTGAGGCTTTTTGATTGTTTTTATTGACTCTGGGAAATAACTCTACTGGGGATTGACCTAAACTAAGAAGTTTTTGTGTTCTGTACAAAGCCTAGAATTGAGGCTGACTCTAGCTGGAGAGTATTTATTTGATGGATGTTTATTTGGTGTTTTGTACAAAGCCCAGAATTGTGGCTGACTCTTAATTGGGGAATATATATATATATATATATATATATATATATATATATATATATATATATATATATATATTGACTCTACTTAGGGAGTATATTATTTTCTGCCTTGTACAAAGCCCAAGGTTGTGGCAGACTCTAGCTAAGGAAATTATTATTTTCTGCCTTGTATGAAGCCCAAAGTTGTGGCTAACTGTTGAGGAAACTGAGTATGGATGACTCTATGTGGAAAAGATCCTAGAGGTTAGGAATCTTTGACACATGAAATATGGTTTATCTGCCTTGTACAAAGCCCAAGGTTGTGGCTACTTAAAGATGAAGGACTCACTGGGGAGACTCTATTATCTGCCTTGTACAAAGCCCAAGGTTGTGGCTGACTCTTTAGCTGTTTTTACTCTGTTGGAGAAATTTGTCTTTTGAAAGTTTAATTTTTGGAAGCTAACCCTTTCCAGGGAATTTTATTAAAATGAAGGAATAAATGGAGGCTAACCCTTTCCAGGGTTTTTGACAGAAAGATTATCTATGTGAGACTTCTTGTTTAAAGCCCAAGATTAAGGCTGACATTGACTAAAGAATAGACAACTATGGATCCTAGACTCTGCTAAGGAAGATTAATGAAAATAAGGGTGACAGAGACTGTCCATGTCTCTCATTTCAAAAGGTGTACTCAATATGAGATTGAGACATTCTTAGCTTGTTTAAAGTCTGGTTTAAAGGATGGAAGAAACTCACCAGGGTAGGCTAAAAGGTGACTAAAGACCTGTTCCTATGTTTATAAGAAACCTGATGGGTCCTTGTATACAAGCTCAAGAGGAAGCTGGGAATGCTTTTAAGAAGCCTGTGGGTCCTTGTACAAAGCCCAAGAGGAGGCTAGTTGAGGGTCATCTAGGGTCCTTGTTATAGCACAAGAGAAAGCTATGTGGTTTTGAACTTATTTTGCCTCTAAGCAAATGGGTAAGAGGTTTCACCGGGAATAATTCCTCTTGGGTGGATGTATCCTATTTGGGTTCTAAGGCTTTTTTCAAGATGTTTCACCGGGAATAATTCATCTTGAGGGTTTGAACTAAAAGATCTCTAATTAGGAAAGAGCCTTCACCGGGAAGACATTCTCAATCCTAGGCCATAGTCCTATAATATATATATATATATATATATAGTTTAACTGTCCTAAAGTTTACACTCAGACGTAGTCCTAAACAATATATATACAGTTTATTTTTTACAGTAATTTAAATAAAGACTGTAAATTAAAAACTTGTAAAGCCTAACCTGGATGGAGATGAGGCCTTTGAAGATGTATGTACAAAACCTTACCAGCAATTTTGTTTATTGATAACAGTTGAATATTTGTGATAAACAGTTAAAGGTTTTTGAAAACAGAAGAAGTGAAGATGGACAAAGGTCACATAGGTATCTGAAGAGTTTCACCGGGAATAATGCCCTTCAAACACCAGAAGAATGTTTTGAAAACAGAAAGAAGATTTTGTAAAAATACAGTTTTGAAAACAAACTATGAAAAGAAAAAAAGTGTTGGGTCTTACACACTAATAGAGGCCCAAAGAAAATGATTTACTGTTTATAAGAAACAGTTGTTTGAAAATGATTTGAAGTGATACAAGGTTTTGTTGTCTGAAAACCTCGATCGTCGGTTTAAATCGGAGTTTGAAAACAGTTTGAAATATATGCCAAAAGTCAACTTAATTAGGGTAAAGACAAAGTCTATACCTAATTAAATCCTAAATGATTAGGGTTTTATCACAAGAATATTTACAAGAAATTAGGTAAAAGAAAACTATATTTAAAAAGTATCAAACATACTTAAAACATATAATTTTAAACCTAATTAAAATAATATATATTTTTGTGATTTTTTTGATTATTCATAAAATAGATATATTAAATGAAGAGTGTGTAAAAAATCAAGAGGAAATGATTTAATTTGATAAGTAAATCAATTATATGAAGTTGGTAAATAAAAATGAAAGAAAATAGTGATAAAAAAAGGGGTTTGGTCTTGCCAAGGGTTGAACCCACGCCCTATAGGTTACCAAACAAAACAAATACCAACTGGACCACGCGCGTGGCCTGTTTAGGAAAGGCATCCATATGATTATATGTGAAAGCAAAGCATAAAAGTGGTTTGAAAAATAAAATGAACAAAAGGTCTGAGGGGGGGTTCGAACCCCAGACCTAAAGCAAGGCAAGGCTTTTGGACGCGCGCTGTAACCAATGGGACACTACGATGAATTCGTAAGTGACACACCTACTATTAAAAATAAAATAAACTCGTTTCTGGGAAATTTGAAAAATGGCGCCACCATCTTCATCTTCAACCTCAAGCTTCCATAACTTTTGAATTTTCTATCTCACTCATTTCTCAACCAAACTCAAAGATGTAAACATGGATTTTGCTCGTTTTTGAACAAGGATCATGATGGTATCCTTTGATTTCATTTATTTTTAGTGTAATTCAAAATTCGCACGCATGATCACTAAGAACCCTAAAACTGAAATTTAACATGAAATACTCTATATGCATTATTTGATGCAATTGATTGAGGGTTAATGATCCTTAAAGGTGCAAAAACCAACTGGTAACTTCATTTCTAATTTATCATGCGTGAATTATAGAGTTTGAAGCTCATAAAACTTACCTCAAAAATGGAGATTGAGCTCTGATCAAAGTGTGCTACAGAGTTGTTGCAGTGATCCAGATAGCTTCAGTGATCCCTTAGGAAGGTGTTGAGATGCTTAGCTTGGGTTGAAACTCCCCAGAACCCCTTGCTCGACCCCAACTGATATGGCTTCAAATGAGAGGTGAAGGTGATGATTCACCACATACAGAGCTGTTACATATGCTTGGATCACCTCTAAATACCTCCTTTGATGTGTATGAATACTTACTTTCAAAGGAAGAGCTTTAGTTTGAAGAATCCAAGTCTTCTTGCCAAAGAACCTTTGAAAAACCTAAGTATGAAGAGAGAAGAGAGAAAGCAAGAATTCTGTTGCTTTGGTGTGTTTAATTACTGAGGTATGCACTTGTATTTATAGGCAAAAGGCTCAGAGCAATTGGAGATAGTAAGCTTGCTTAATGAGGTTAACTTAGTTTCTTAGCCATGAAGAAAGTTTGAAAATATCACATATGCAATGATGGATTTTCAAGCTAGCTCCCCCAACCATTGATCTTGTATGATCCTAGGGGACAATTCTGATGCAGAGGAGAGTTCTAATTGGCCTAGAAGAATATTCCTTGATGATTCACCAATATTCCATTTTATAATGATTACTTAATCACATGGCATTGAATTTTTTAATATTCTTCAATCTCTTTGCAATGATGCATTTGATCCTCTCCTCTATGATGTTTCTGAAGTTTAGAGGCATCAATTAGTGTAGGCAATTGCACAAAATTGCAAGTTTCAAACTTTGGCATGACCTATAATTTCACTTCATGAGCCCAACTTTGAACCATCATAACTCCTAACTCAAAATGAATTTGGAGAAGGTTGAACACAATTTGGAAAGAACTTAACATGTACTTCAATTCATTAGTTTGGAGTTTCTTCAAAATCATTTAAGAAATTTGGGAAAAATAGGCCTAAAGTTGGAAGAAAACTAGGTCAAAAAACACTTAGAATTTTTTCTAAGTTTTTCATACTTATGACTTCCAAATCCTAAATCTCTTGAATGATTGATTCCTTGAAAAAAGTTGCATTGTAAGATGTTGTTTTATTTTGCAAGATCTACAACTTTTATTTTGGGAGATTTTTTAGTATGTAAGCAAAATTTTGAGTTCCCAAAATACCCTAAAAAACCCTAATTCCTGACTTTTTGATCCATGATGAATTTTTTTTTGAATTTATTTTGCCAAATGACTTTAATAATCATATATTGATGATATTGATCTTAAAAAGTCATGTTTTGGTCAAAAATCTTAAAAGTCAAAGGTTATCTTGTACAGTTAACTTTTTCCAAATGAAGTGAAATCTTGGACCTTTGTGATGAATCAAACTCTTCTCCTCAAATGAATGATGTGAATGGATTATATTGAGGTAATAGAAGTTCTTGAGTCATGTTTTGAGTTTTGGATCCATGTCCTGATTAAAAGTCAACTATCTTGATGAATTAGGTCAAAAACCCTAATTGTCGACCAGATGAAATTGATGACTGTAGATCTTGAATTGAAGTGTAATGCCTTATGGATATTGTCATATGGATCATTTGAAGATGATTGAAGCCTTTGAGTGATGCCCTTGGGCTTTCTAGGGTTTCCCAAATGTGGTCCCTGATTTTAGTCCTTGATGGGCTCAAAACCCTAGATTGGTGAACTAAGCCAACCCGAGTCCAGATGATTGGTGTCTAATCAATCATAGGTGAATAAAATGAAGCTTTTGAGTCCTATGATTTTATTGGAGACTAATCCTTCTGTTGATTGATCCTTTTCCTGAGCTTTTTTGTCCTTGAACATTCTCGACTAAGTACTAGGGGAATAAATGACTGCTCTGAGCATTTGTTTTAACTTGATGAAAAGTTTGGACGTGTGACATCTCAGGGGGGTCAAAATTAGGGTATGACAGGAAGCATAAAAAACACAATGATCGTTGAAAAATTCAAATTAATGTAGATATATCTACGGAAGGTCTTACAAACATAGTGTTCCATAGATGTACCTACGAAACATTTTGTTATATTTTTAATCAACTACATTTCACTCCAAAACTCAATTTTTATAACAAAACTGGAACATCAAATTATAGTACATCAAAGTATCAAAGTAATGCAATTTAAAGACAATGGAATATAGTACATCAAAATAATAACTCGTATAAATAATCTAAATAGTGACATATAAATAATAAAAAAGGTACATAAATAGACATTGTCATACCCCAAAATTTGCCCATATTGTTTCTCTTATACAAATTCAAATCAATACATAAAGCTCCAAGACACATTCTCCTATACAAGGCTCAGAAACTAGGGTTTGGATTGTTCAGAGGAAAATCAGTGAATCAATGGCTCCAAGGCATCCTATATGGCTCAATATATCTCACATTATCTCTCTGACAAGTATCAAGTCTCAGCTCAAAGGATTGATCACTCAAATGTTCAGAAGGTCAACAGTCGACTGGGTTGACCTAAAAGTCAACTGGATTAACCTAAAAGTCAACTGTGGGCAAAGTAAAGTCAAAACTCCTGATTTTTTGTCAAGATCCTAATATTGAAGTACCATTCACCATTTGATCAAGTATTGATCATGGTTCATCAAGGGAAGATCAAAAATCAACGAATCAAAAAGTTTCTAAATTAGGGTTTGTATAGGAGAAAGTCAATTGAACTTTGACCAGCCATAACTCTCACATGGAACATCAAAAATTTTCCATCCAAAGCTTATTTTGAAGGAAATTTGATTCTCTACAATTTTTGTCTCTCACATGCCAAGTCTAAAAATGCTTCATTTGATAGATATGGACCAAAACATTATAGGTCCTTTTCAAAAGTCAACAAAAAGACACTTTTTTCAAAAGGACACACAAGGAGCATGAAAAATCATTTTTATATGAGACCAAAGGCACTGGTTAGAGGACTCTCTAAGGTTTCTAAAAAGTCCTAGAACACTTCCATACCTCAAAAATTGAGGGAGATATACCCTGTCAAAGTTGGGTCATTTTGGAGGGAAATGTGAAGAAAACTTGAAACTTTTTACAAATGGGCCCATATTTTTAAGATCCAAACTTCTTCCTTATGATATTAGGGGCCCATAAATCATTGGCCACGAATTTATTTGGTTTAAATTAATTTTATAGAATTTTTTATTTATTAAAAGTTCAATAAAATTAAAGAAAATCAAAAAGATTTGAAAGAAATTTGTTTGGTATCAAATCCAATCTATATTTACTCCAAAACTCAATCAAATTTCGTGCACATGATAAATGGAGAGAGATTGGATCATTCAAGGCCAAAATTAGAAAGAATATAAATTATATTTCAATCATATTTTCCAAAATTTCCAATCAATGATCCAAGAAGATTTCATCCAATTTTATAACCCTAATTCAGTCTCCTATATATATACAAACAATCCAGATCACAAAAGGAGGGAATTCTGGCTTCCAAGAACTCTAAACTGACTTGAAAAAGTGAAGGAAATTCCAAGATCCAATTTTCAATTGCAGGGCAATTCAAGGCGAGACAAGCATTCGAACACCTTCCTCGATCTTCTCTGAAGCTGTTTGGATCATCCCCATACCTTAATACCTCAAGAACACTACTCTGTAAGTCACGTTTTTGTGCCTTTTAAATTTGCATCGAATTCTATCATACACGCATAATCATTGGATTTTGATTGCATATTCATGCTTATTTCAATTCTATAACTGATCCTGGAAAGTTAATTGTGTTAATATGAGGATACGAGCATTCTGCCATTGTTAGATCTAGAAAGCTTAAATTAGGGCTTTCTTGTTTAGGCAAAATTGAGACTAAATGCAGGTACCTATAGATTCACGAGACTGAGACGACCACAATAGTGTGGTCGCGAAGCATTTTTGTCTGCGTTTGGTGGTATTCGCTATTTTTGCAGGCTATGGCGACGGGGACAAAAAACCGTTGGTAAAACCCAGGCTAAGGCAACGGCTGGAGGTTAGGGACGAAGCCGTGGCAGCCATTCATTGGCCGGTTCAAAAAGGGCGCGCGCGTGTGTATTTGGGGAATCAGATGTATCCAGTACATCATGACTCACACGCATCTGGTGGTCCTCTCGCTGCCAGCCGTTTGATGCATTTCTCTCTCAATCCAACGTGCCAGAATCTGCGAGTGCACCATGGTCCTCAGCGCGCTGCCACACTGGATCGCCAACTAAGTTTTCCAATTTTTTTATATTTAATTACATAAAATCCATTTATTTTATATATTAACATATATATGTTTCTTATTTGTTTTTAATTGTTTTTATATACAAACTATATATTATTTTCAAAACTCTTTTTTCTTTCTATATATTGAATAATTATTTTATTCAATATATTTTGTTTAAACTATTTTCATGTGTATATTCTCTTTTACTCTTATTTATTTATTTATTTATAATTAATATTTTCTTTTATCTAAATTATTTTCTTATTTATCATATTTATTTATTTTAATTATATTTATATTATTTATTTATCCCTTTTTTAAAAATTAGTTATTTATTTAAATATCTTTAGTAAAATCATATTAATTTTGTCTAACGCCCGAATCAGAGTTTACAAGAACATTGCCTTACACCGAGAATATTTTTTTTTTGTGCCTTTTCAGGATTGACTTTTCAGACGCCTTCCGACCACGCGCCTATCAAGATCCAAAGCTAAGTATTAAATTTAATTTTTAAGTCTATTTTGTTTCCTTTTATTTTAGGGTTTACCCTTTAAATATGAACTCCGCATACACTCACATCTATTTTTCTGCCTCTGCCTTTGCCATTTTTCAGGGTTAACCCCGAGGCTTCATCCGACCGCCAACCATATCAGATCAAATTCAAATCTAAGTGCCTATTTATTTATTTATTTTAATTTCTTTTATCCTCTTATTTTTAGGGTTAGTCATGTTTGCCTCTGAACCGATAATGCACTCACCCTACTATTGCTTCTTATTTTTCACCTTTCAGGGTTTGCCAAATGCCAAAGCTTTGAATAGTCGGTAACCCTAAACCTTGATCTTAATTATTACTTGTGTTAGACCTATAGCATTATTATCCCGCTGGTTTCAATTTCCCTTTCCCCCGCTGGTTTCAATTTCCCTTTCCCCATTATTATTTTAATTGTTGATATTAATTGCTGTGGTTAGTAATTCTAGGGAGTGCAAGCCTGTAATCAACTTAGAATAATTAATTATAAGATAAATAACTGAATCTAATCACGTGATTGGTGCACACACGCACACTTTTGGGGTAACCTCTCTGTTGCCTGTTGCCTGTTGCCTGTTGCCTTGTTGCCTGTTGCCTTGTGTTTTTTTGCAGAATAGCCATGTCCCTCGAATACGAGGATACCTCAGCCATGTTGCCTCGGTAAATACAAAGGTCATAAAGTCCCTAAATGATGCTGCCTTCGATACACCAATATGACCTCGACCCTCGGAAGTTGCCTACGAAAGGCTGAGGTATCCTCTGGCTGCCTACGAAAGGCTATTCTGGTTCTTCCCTTAGACTACCTGCCTCTCTATGGCATGGGACAGTCTTATGGCGAACGAACTCTCGATGACCCTTCAACCTCCAAATGAAAGGCTTCCTGCCCCCTTATGGCATGGATAGACCCTTTCACCCTGAAAGGCTAAAAGAACTGATTTTCTACATTATTAAGGTAATTGCCCCTAATTGCCTTGCTCTGGCTAAAAAACATTTTCATATTCTTTCTCATAAATCTTCAAAATGGCTACGCTCATTTACGAGCTAAAGTCCATATTCACTTCTTCTACATTTCTGAACGAAAAAGAGCAAAGCAATTAAGAGCCCATGGAAAACCATGGATGCAAAGGGTGCCTTACACCTTCCCTTTGCATAATTACCCCCCGAACCCTGTTTTTTACTTAAAAGTTTTTTCCTGTTCTTTTAGCCTTTCTGATTTAATTTGGATAAAATAAAAGTCGGTGGCGACTCTTGCTTAACCGCGACATTTCGATAAAAAAGTCAGTTCACCGTATTACAGAACTGGCGACTCTGCTGGGGATTTTCGATTAAAAAGAGGGGTTACCTTAAAAGTTTAGGATTCACTTTAAAATGTTTTCTATTGTTTGTTTTGCTTGTTTTGATTTTCAAGGCTGTTTTGGGAATTCTGCTGGGTGAAAGGTCCTACACCCGGATCTAGTGTACCTTAAGTATGTGGCATGAGACCACGGAGGCTGTACGACATGTATCGTTATGGTTGAACTGGTGGCCACCGTTAGTGCGACGCTTTGGTTTGTCCTGATGGCCCTTGAATCTGATCGAGGAGACATTTGGCTACCGCATGGTGTCATGAGCACTAATTCGCCTTTAGAACCTTAGTTGAACTTGACTTTGGCTTATAAGAAGTAACGAGATGGCTGGCTTCGGATTCCTGACTGAAGCCGGTTGATACTCGATGCTACACTCATTGAGATTGGACTCAAGGGATGCTTTTGGCTGGCCGATTGAGCGCTATGTTGAGACAATGCCCGCGAGGAAGATCAGGGATATGAGCACCATAGAACCTGGTTACTTTTTAGGACAGGTTGAACCAACTAAACGAAAGGAAGAAGGGTATGTACCTATGAACTTCATGCAAGCCTACCCTTAAGGCAATTGTGTGACTTGCTTGTGTTTGTTATCTACTTGGCATCACGACATCATGACATCTTGGCATATCATATCCACTAACAATTTCAAGGACCAAGAAGTTTATATTTGTACTGTTTTGTAGGACATGGCTTTTGCTACTAGGGATTATGTACGACTCAACTTCGCGGGGATACCTTCCGAGCTTAAGGATCTTGCCTTAGAAGTTTCTAGAGATTCTAAGTTTGCTGAAAGACATGGTTATCTACTCCGACTGGTCACCTCTCAATTTGAAGAAGATATGATGAGAGTCTTATGCCAATTCTTCGATCCCGAGCATCATTGCTTCGCTTTTCCAGATTATCAGTTGGTACCTACCTTGGAGGAGTTCTCGGATTTACTTGGTATACCCATCTCTGATCATTTACCCTTTACTGGTTTGGAGAGCACTCCAAAACTTGAGACTATTGCTGCTGCACTACACCTAAAGAGATCAGACATTGCTTCCAACTGGGACACCAAGAATGGAGTCGAAGGTCTCTCGGCCAAATTCTTATTTGGTAAAGCTCGACAATTCCTGAAAGCCATGAGTTACCATGCATTCAAAGATATTTTGGCTTTATTGATATATAGCTTGGTATTATTTCCTAATCCTGATCAATTCATTGATGTGCACGCAATCAAGATTTTCTTGACTCACAACCCAGTACCTACACTACTTGGAGATATTCTACACTCTCTTCACTCTCGTATCATGAAGAAGCGAGGGACTCTTATGTGTTGCACACCCTTGCTAGCTAGGTGGTTTATTTCGCACCTTCCGCGTTCAGTGGTAAGAAACGATCAAAAGATGCAATGGTCTCGAAGAATCATGTCACTTTCTCATTCAGATATCCGTTGGCACGTCATATCTCAGGAGTACGTCACTATTATCGATCATTGTGGGAAATTCCCTAATGTGCCTCTCCTTGGCATTAGAGGGGGAATCACCTACAATCCTTCATTATCCCTACGACAGTTTGGTTATGCTCGAAGAGATGGTCCTCATCACTTGATTATTGAAGGGGTTGTTTTCAACTATGAAGAAGATGTTCAAAACCAACGCCGAGAGTTCATACGCGCTTGGAATAAAGTGTACAAGGTAGATAGCAAGAGTTGGGGGCAAAATAACTCCCTTCCTTCAACGCCTTATCTCAGATGGGTGCGCACTCGCGCTCAACATTTTATCATGCCATATCCCTATGTTAGACCTATGATTGTTGAACCTGAATGTGAAGAAAAGGTTCCTTTGGTTATTCTCCATCCGGACATGCCTACCGACTTAGAAGAACTACAAAAGTCATGGGTTCAATTGAAAGAAGAAAGAGATACTTTTGAGGCTCAATTTCGTGCTAAAGAGAAACAAGTGTTAGAACTCACAAGACTACTTCATGCGAAGCAAGGCATCAACAACTTCATTGGATCAAAGAGGAAGCACCCATGGGAGACTTGAAGGAGTTTTATCTTATTACTATTATTTCTAGTTGTTTTACTTATTTGTTTTCTTTTGTAAGCCTAAAAGTGGCAAAGAACCATAACTAAGTACAAGTTAATTATTATTATTATTATTAATAAATTTGTTCTTTCTTTCTTAAGCAAATTTAAATTTCAAGGTCCTTGAAAACATTGCATATGCATAAACATATCATTCATAAACATCGCATCACGGGTTTCATAAAAAAAATGACTCATCTTTCAGCTGTTTATTTCAGCGAGAAAATGGATCTCGAACAATCTGTCAAACATCTGCAGGCTCAAAATAACCAGTTCCGAAAAATAATCTTTCACTTGGCCAAGGGGCAAGAAGAATTAAAGGCACTTCTGACCGAGAAGGAGAAGGATCAACAAAGGGAGCAAGGTGTGCAAGATAAATGGAGATCCAAACCTAAGCGGTCATTCACTCCGTTGCACATGCCGTTGTCTCAAGTCCTACAACAACTGCTCGATCGGAACTTGATAACTCTATTGCCTCCATATTCATTTCCTACCAACCCCACTCCTGGGTATAAGTATCATGCGAGATGTGCCTATCATTCAAATAGTCCTGGTCACGATACAGAGGATTATGGACCGTTGAAGCATAAGATCCAAGATTTAATTGACAACAAGATCATTGACTTCAACTCACCTAAGGAACCTCATATGGCTAATGATGTGTACAATCGGAAAGGTCGCAAGGAACACCACCAATCTGTGGGGACAACTCTGATCTCTACACCAGTTCCACAACAAAGACACAAGTCAGATGCACCTAGGCGTCAGTTCACAAAGATCAACATGTCACTGGCTCAGGCATTACAACATCTACTGAAAGCAGACTTGATCACTACAAGGGATCCTCCTGTGAAACCCAACACTTCCGCCCCTAGCTATAAGCCCAATGCAAGATGCGCATATCACTCTAATAGCCCTGGCCATGATACAAATAGCTGCTGGGCATTGAAGAACAAGATTCAAGACTTGATCGACACTGGTGAAATTGAATTCAATCATCCCAAGACTTTTGTAGTGATCGCCGCTCCCGTTCCTAGTCACGACAAGATCGATTAATGTTTAGAAGGATGAACTTTTTAGATCATTAGATTTACTTTCATTTGCAATTTCTTTTTCTGTTTGTTTAAACATTCAACTTATGATAGACATTATCTGTCTTAATAATAAGCATTAGTGCATTGCATATGTTTTGTCTTGAATAAAATATTTCGTTACCACTCATTTTTAATTATGTCTTTACTTTGCATATGTTTTGTGATACTCAATTTCTGCTAAGCTGTGAACCTTTTGAGGGAGGATGACGAAAACGATACCGCAACCTCATACAGTATGCTTTTGAGCGGACTATGCTGACGATGTACAGGCATTGTTTCAATTCCTAAACAGTGGAGATATAAGGATGTTAATCCCTCGTCAACCCCTTTGAGCCTAAGAAGTAGAAGTTTCTTTCTTGTACTAATTAAAACCCTTGATCATAACCTGGGGCAGGGTAGTTCTTAGTTAATTTGGCTGTGCATTCTATTTCAAGAGAATCATTCAGTACACCTTTCAACAAAGGTTTCAATCACAAGCGTTCATCCGCACACATCAAAGAAGTGTTGGTCAATCAAAAGCCAATGATGGTTCATCAATCATTAAGCAAGGCAGTCAATATCTTTCAAAAAAAACAAATAAAAAATAATAATAAAAAAAAGAAAAAAAAACATATATACAAAGAAAAGCCTGCAAGTCAAAAATCAAAAAGAAGACTTAGGCAAAAATCAAGGCATCCCGCTGACTGTAAGCTCGAAATAGACAGTTCAGGCAAAAGTTAGGGGTATCAAAAAGATGAAAAAAGAGAAGTCAATAAATTCCTGAACAACACAATGTTGTGACTACTAAAAGGAAGAAGTGACTGCCATCTCAAAAGTTCTCTTTGCTTGTGAACCATCATCATTCTCAAAGGTGCAAATCCAAAAGTCTCTTGGAACCTGAATGCATAAGTTGAATTAACTGAGATTAGGATCGAAGAACATCACGAAGATTGGGATGGGTACAAATAAATTTTGAGCCTTTATCCTTTGTTTCTTAAACCGTGAACCAAGCCACGCTACGACCCTTGAAAGTCCTAACTGAAGCATGGTTAGTTCGAAAGCATACTGTCACAACAAAGGTATCCCGACTCCTTAAGGTTTACCACCAATGCTGAGTTGGTATTTCATTCTTTTACAAACACCACGTTTTTACAAATATCACGCTTGTACATCTCCTGTTTTAATGTTTTTCAAAAACTCTAGACAGACGTATGCATTGCATCTCGTGAATACATTATTAAACATATTCTGCTACATAATTTCAAATGTTAGCAACAGAAAGAATTTGCACAGGGTACAACTAATGACTGAAAGTTACCCGACAGACAAGATTACTCCAAGAAGAAATGTCTCCTACGTATACAAGGGGCAGGGCACGCTTTGCCCAATCAATCTGGGGCAATCAATTCAAAATTCCAAGAAACTCTCAAATGCCTATATCAAGTGAGTTTCCAACTATTTCCCGATCAATTTGGGATAATCAGGTCGAATTTCAAAATATCTCAGAAGCATCAACAATCAGGGGCATGCACCCAAGTGGGGTCGAAGCTACCGCCCGATCAGTCAGGCGCATCATACTAAGTACTAGGGGCATGTCACCCAGAGTACACATCTCACAAGGTCCTCGCGAGGCGAATCTTTCCAAAACGTCCTTACTAGCAGGGGCAAATCTATGTAAGTCCAATTTGACATCTTGATCAATACTCAGCGGTGTGTACTAATCAAATCCAAGAATGGTAGTCACTATAATACTGGGGGCAACGTTCAAGGCATCCATGCCTTCCCACAGCTCCGAGTTCACAAGATCATATCCCCATAGAGCAATTCTCAAGAAGATGTCTTCAAACATACTCGTCCCGACAAAGACCTGACTCCCCAACAGAGTTTACATCTTCAACACTACCGGTTCTCCAACACTTTGCTCTTCTCCAACATGGTGTATTAATATCTCTAATCCCCAATCAGGGTACATTAAGTTACTGATCGTCCCCAAGCAAAAATCATAAATCCCCAGCTGAGCATCTTTAAGACAAGATCAGACAATAGAATTACAAGGACATGGAGATTTAGTTTCTCAATCAAGACAACATAAATCATATTCATACGTCATAAATCATAAACATATTCATACATCGCATACATACTGAACTCACGCATAACATACAAAGCTTCTCATTTATTTTGAGGGACTCATTACATAACACATACATCATGACATTGCATAAAAAATATTTCTATACCTATTGCAGAATACAGGTACAGACAAATGAACGAAATCTCCAATCTTCCAAGATCTAATTCATCTACCACGAACGGTGGTGACACGATCATTTTCAAAGATCTAATTCAGTTACTACGAACGGTACTGACACGGTCAGAGATCTAATTCATCTACCACGAATGGTGGTGACACGATCATTTTCAAAGATCTAATTCAGTTACTACGAACGGTACTGACACGGTCAGAGATCTAATTCCATCATCACGAAGGGTGTGGACACGATCAATTATCCTCCTCAGTCTAATTCAGTTACTACGAACGGTGCTGACACAACAAGAGAATCTAATTCTATCATCACGAACGATGTAGACACGATTATTTCCCCGAGATCTAATTCGGTTACCACGAACGGTGCTGACACGATCAACCTTTAAAGAGATCTAATTCTATCATCACGAACGGTATAGACACGATCATCTTTCCAAGATCTAATTCAGGTATCACGAACGATACTGACACGATCAACTCTCAGAGATCTAATTCCATCATCACGAACGGTGTGGACACGATCAACTGCTTCTAAAGTCTAATTCGGTTACTACGAACGATGCTGACACGACAAGAGATCTAATTCTATCATCACGAACGGTATAGACACGATCATCTTTCCGAGATCTAATTCAGGTATTACGAACGGTACCGACACGATCAACTCTCAAAGATCTAATTCGTCTACTACGAACAGTAATGACACGATCAACACTCGAACAACTACTTCTCAAACACTTCAAACATAATCTAATGCATGACCTACTGGATGGCATCTTTAATCCCATCCCCATCATACACCTGGATGGAATCTTCAAGCCCATCTCCGACAAAGGTCCCTACTTTAGCAAGGGCAAATTTCTGGGTATTCTAGTGTTCAATCCTCTTCTACCTTCAGACTCCGACTGGCGCACAAACCACTCTACATCTTCAGATATAAGAAAATTGAACAGGGGCAGCTGTCATATCCAAAAATTTTCCCATACTGTTTCTCTTATACAAATTCAAATCAATACATAAAGCTCCAAGACACATTCTCCTATACAAGGCTCAGAAACTAGGGTTTGGATTGTTCAGAGGAAAATCAGTGAATCAATGGCTCCAAGGCATCCTATATGGCTCAATATATCTCACACTATCTCTCTGACAAGTATCAAGTCTCAGCTCAAAGGATTGATCACTCAAATGTTCAGAAGGTCAACAGTCGACTGGGTTGACCTAAAAGTCAACTGTGGGCAAAGTAAAGTCAAAACTCCTGATTTTTTGTCAAGATCCTAATATTGAAGTACCATTCACCATTTTATCAAGTATTGATCATGGTTCATCAAGGGAAGATCAAAAATCAACGAATCAAAAAGTTTCTAAATTAGGGTTTGTATAGGAGAAAGTCAATTGAACTTTGACCAGCCATAACTCTCACATGGAACATCAGAAATTTTCCATCCAAAGCTTATTTTGAAGGAAATTTGATTCTCTACAATTTTGTCTCTCACATGCCAAGTCTAAAAATGCTTCATTTGATGGATAAGGACCAAAACATTATAGGTCCTTTTCAAAAGTCAACAAAAATACACTTTTTTCAAAAGGACACACAAGGAGCATGAAAAATCATTTTTATATGAGACCAAAGGCACTGGTTAGAGGACTCTCTAAGGTTTCTAAAAAGTCCTAGAACACTTCCATACCTCAAAAATTGAGGGAGATATGCCATGTCAAAGTTGGGTCATTTTGGAGGGAAATGTGAAGAAAACTTGAAACTTTTTGCAAATGGGCCCATATTTTTGAGATCCAAACTTCTTCCTTATGATATTAGGGGCCCATAAATCATTGGCCACAAATTTATTTGGTTTAAATTAATTTTATAGAATTTTTTATTTATTAAAAGTTCAATAAAATTAAAGAAAATAAAAAAGATTTGAAAGAAATTTGTTTGGTATCAAATCCAATCTACATTTACTCCAAAACTCAATCAAATTTCGTGCACATGATAAATGGAGAGAGAGTGGATCATTCAAGGCCAACATTAGAAAGAATATAAATTATATTTCAATCATATTTTCCAAAATTTCCAATCAATGATCCAAGAAGATTTCATCCAATTTTATAACCCTAATTCAGTCTCCTATATATATATATATACAAACAATCCAGATCACAAAAGGAGGGAATTCTGGCTTCCAAGAACTCTAAACCGACTTGAAAAAGTGAAGGAAATTCCAAGATCCAATTTTCAGTTGCAGGGCAATTCAAGGCGAGACAAGCATTCGAACACCTTCCTCGATCTTCTCTGAAGCTGTTTGGATCATCCCCATACCTTAATACCTTAAGAACACTACTCTGTAAGTCACGTTTTTGTGCCTTTTAAATTTGCATCGAATTCTATCATACACGCATAATCATTGGATTCTGATTGCATATTCATGCTTATTTCAATTCTATAACTGATCCTGGAAAGTTAATTGTGTTAATATGAGGATACGAGCATTCTGCCATTGTTAGATCTAGAAAGCTTAAATTAGGGCTTTCTTGTTTAGGCAAAATTGAGACTAAATGCAGGTACCTATAGATTCACGAGACTGAGATGACCACAATAGTGTGGTCGCGAAGCATTTTTGTCTGCGTTTGGTGGTATTCGCTATTTTTGCAGGCTATGGCGACGGGGACAAAAAACCGCTGGTAAAACCCAGGCTAAGGCAACGGCTGGAGGTTAGGGACGAAGCCGTGGCAGCCATTCATTGGCCGGTTCAAAAAGGGCGCGCGCGTGTGTATTTGGGGAATCAGATGTATCCAGTACATCATGACTCACACACATCTGGTGGTCCTCTCGCTGCCAGCCGTTTGATGAATCTCTCTCTCAATCCAACGTGCCAGAATCTGCGAGTGCACCATGGTCCTCAGCGCGCTGCCACACTGGATCGCCAGCTAAGTTTTCCAAATTTTTTTATATTTAATTACATAAAATCCATTTATTTTATATATTAACATATATATGTTTCTTATTTGTTTTTAATTGTTTTTATATACAAACTATATACTATTTTCAAAACTTTTTTTTTTCTATATATTGAATAATTATTTTATTCAATATATTTTGTTTAAACTATTTTCATGTGTATATTCTCTTTTACTCTTATTTATTTATTTATTTATAATTAATATTTTCTTTTATCTAAATTATTTTCTTATTTATCATATTTATTTATTTTAATTATATTTATATTATTTATTTATCCCTTTTTTAAAAATTAGTTATTTATTTAAATATCCTTAGTAAAATCATATTAATTTTGTCTAACGCCCGAATCAGAGTTTACAAGAACATTGCCTTACAGTGAGAATATTTCTTTTTTGTGCCTTTTCATGATTGACTTTTCAGACGCCTTCCGACCACGCGCCTATCAAGATCCAAAGTTAAGTATTAAATTTAATTTTTAAGTCTATTTTGTTTCCTTTTATTTTAGGGTTTACCCTTTAAATATGAACTCCGCATACACTCACATCTATTTTTCTGCCTCTGCCTTTGCCATTTTTCAGGGTTAACCCCGAGGCTTCATCCGACCGCCAACCATATCAGATCAAATTCAAAGCTAAGTGCCTATTTATTTATTTATTTATTTATTTATTTTAATTTCTTTTATCCTCTTATTTTTAGGGTTAGTCATGTTTGCCTCTGAACCGATAATGCACTTACCCTACTATTGCTTCTTATTTTTCACCTTTCAGGGTTTGCCAAATGCCAAAGCTTCGAATAGTCGGTAACCCTAAACCCTGATCTTAATTATTACTTGTGTTAGACCTATAGCATTATTATCCCGCTGGTTTCAATTTCCCTTTCCCCCGCTGGTTTCAATTTCCCTTTCCCCATTATTATTTTAATTGTTAATATTAATTGATGTGGTTAGTAATTCTAGGGAGTGCAAGCCTGTAATCAACTTAGAATAATTAATTATAAGATAAATAACTGAATCAAATCACGTGATTGGTGCACACACGCACACTTTAGGGGTAACCTCTCTGTTGCCAGTTGCCAATTGCCTGTTGCCTGTTGCCTGTTGCCTTGTTGCCTGTTGCCTTGTGTTTTTTTGCAGAATAGCCATGTCCCTCGAATACGAGGATACCTCAGCCATGTTGCCCCGGTAAATACAAAGGTCATAAAGTCCCTGAATGATGCTGCCTTCGATACACCAATATGACCTCGACCCTCGGAAGTTGCCTACGAAAGGCTGAGGTATCCTCTGGCTGCCTACGAAAGGCTATTCTGGTTCTTCCCTTAGACTACCTGCCTCTCTATGGCATGGGACAGTCTTATGGCGAACGAACCCTCGATGACCCTTCAACCTCCAAATGAAAGGCTTCCTGCCCCCTTATGGCATGGATAAACCCTTTCACCCTGAAAGGCTAAAAGAACTGATTTTCTACATTATTAAGGTAATTGCCCCTAATTGCCTTGCTCTGGCTAAAAAACATTTTCATATTCTTTCTCATAAATCTTCAAAATGGCTATGGTCATTTACGAGCTAAAGTCCATATTCACTTCTTCTACATTTCTGAACGAAAAAGAGCAAAGCAATTAAGAGCCCATGGAAAACCATGGATGCAAAGGGTGCCTTACACCTTCCCTTTGCATAATTACCCTCGAACCCTGTTTTTTACTTAAAAGGTTTTTCCTGTTCTTTTGGCCTTTCTGATTTAATTTGGATAAAATAAAAGTCGGTTTGCGACTCTTGCTTAACCGCGACATTTCGATAAAGAAGTCAGTTCACCATATTACAGACATCAATAAAATCATAGGCATCATTACTGTGTGTGTCGAACAACATCCTTCCCCTCTCCTTTTCCTCTGGCCCCACATCTGCGTCCACCACGTCGTCTACTAGCTACTCTACCTCTATCGTCAAGTTCCCCACCTGTCTTGGCATGATGTCGACAATACAAAAATGCCTCATCTTCCACCCTAACGATATCATCCAGTATACGCCTGTGATCAGACCCTTCAGGGAAAAAACCATTGGCAATGATTGTCCATGCCATGTCAATTATACCACAACAGTGAGGAAGTACATCGTTAACATGGTCCAACTTAGACTGATTAGTCTGCAAGATCTCCTGATGGACTGGTCTGGGTGGTGATCCCGCTGTAGTGGGGATCGTGTAGGGGTGTGACACCGTGAAGTACCAAGTGATGTACATGTCGACGCAGCTACAGTCTACCTTTGATATGGTCGCCAGAGTCTCGCCAGGAACCTTGTGATGCTCAAAGTATGCAAAGACCTCGTCTATCTACCGATGGGTCATCAAAGGAGCGGAGACAGAAGGGTGGCGATGTACCGTCTGATAGTAGCCGAACTGCCGCAGGACGCGCTCCAGAAGATATCAAACATTGATGTTCGAACTGGCAACCAACAATCCAGAATATAGGGCAACGTCATCCCACGGAACAGATTCACGGTGAGCAACGTAGTAGTCGTATCGGATGTCCTCGGCAGCCATGCGGTCAAGATAGTTTCTATAAGGATCTAGCACCTGGTTCCCTTTGAGGGGGCGAAGGCACTAGCACGCGGCATGGCCTCAGTGTAGCCAGGCACCTCTCCCCAGCCAATGATCATGGGGAAGTGTTGTAATATCCAACCCTGAAATGAAAATAAAAAACACGGGAATCAAACATTTTTATGATAATAAAATGAACGACTTTGAGAAAAGTATTAGGATATAAGATTGTTACCACTAAGAGTGAACAACTTTCTGCCAACGTCTTTTCCTTCCACATGCATCTCTCTCCGAGTCAATTGTAGTTGTACGCCAGTGTTACCGCTCCCTAGTTGTACTGATGGATCTGGCTGTATCCGATAAGTACCTCAGGTAAACGACATCTATATACGAGGAGCTCGTGTCCACAAACAGCTGAGTGTCTAACAAAAATAAGAAGTAATATCTCAGCACACGCGGTCTGTGTATCTCCACGTCTACTAGGTCACCAGCAACCTGTTGTGCCGTAAGGAGCTCCGCATCATATCTTCGAGTCAAGAAATGAAATCTCACGTGCGCGCCTCGGGTCCTCTCCACCTCCTTAAGCCCGTCCTCAGGATCAGCCCTGAGCTTTTCAAACAGAGCCTCCCTTGCTTCCTCCTTCGTCATCCTACCATGGCCAAGGAGGGTACCCAAGATAGGTATATATATGAGGCATGCGATGTCGTCCAAAGTGATGGTAACCTCTCCATGAGGTAGATAGAATGACGACGTCTCTAGGTGCCACCTCTCTGCAAATTCCATCAACATCTCATTATGTATGGTGGAGTGCCCAATTTGACAGAGGACCTTCATCCCAAAAGTTGTGAGGACATCCTGGAACCAAGGCTCCTCAGGCTACTGCAGAGCGGTAGTCTTCTGCCTGTGGTTGTAGAACTTCTAGGAATATCTATCCTGAAATTTTCCAAAGGAAACACTATTAATAATAAGCAAAGTTAGAAATAATAAATTTCCACTAAGGACAAAAAAGTAATAAGTCTAAGAAATTTTACCTCTTCGTTCCAAATATGTCTGACAGTATGATCTGCATACCCTGTCAACAGGGATAAATCTGAAGGACCCCCTGGGTAGACCACAGGCGCATTAGCATCCTCGTGCAACTGGTCAACACCATCCGGAAGTGGCACAGGAGATCCAGCATCAGCTGGAGGTGGAACAAGAGTAGAAGAAGTATCCCGGAGATGTTTGCAGATGGAGGGCGCTTGTAAGAAACCCTCACCATTATCTCGACACCTCCGGGATGAACAAGTAAATGTGGAAGACCCTTGTCCATTATGCTTCGGGTGACTCTGCGTTGTAGCCCTATCTGTCACCTATGCTGGAACAGAGATTTCATGTACATCTGCTGGAAC
>NW_026705779.1:300000-433942 GCF_029867415.1 Vicia villosa | reverse complement strand
CACACAAAAACAAATCAAACAATAGCCTTAGGTTTAAAGGCTTGCATGGAGCTGATAGGTGATACCCTCCCCACTGAAGTTGAGTTGGTTAAAACCTGTCCTAGAATAGTATTCGGGTTCTATGATCCTTGGAAGTAATATCTCAATACGGCGCTCGAACGACCGATCAAAATATTCCTCGAGGATAACTAACTTCGATCAATTTCAAAGCTAGCCACTTAATAGGCCACAAGTCAAGTTCAACTAAAAAGGTTCTAAGACAAATTAGTGTTTAATGACATTTCGGAAGCCTAATATACTCCTTGATCGTTTTCAAGGGACATCAGTATAAACCAAAGTATCGCACTAATGATGACTACCAGATCAACCGTATCGGTACATGCCGTACAGTTTCCTTGGTCTATTGTCATATACTTAAGGTATCTTGAGATTCGGGTTAGAATCTTTCACACAAGCAAAATACCCAAACAAACCTTTGAAAAATAGAGCAATCAAGTCAATCAATTGAAAACATCGAAGTGATCTATTCTCTTAAGGAAACCCCTTCTGAAAACATTTTGTTTTTGAAAGTAATTCCCCAGCAGAGTCGCCAGTTCTGTGGACCTCCGATTTTTTTAATCCCGGGCCATACCTCTGTTCTGTAGAGATACGTGAACTGACTCTTTTTTATCGCTTAATGCTTTCGCATTTTTGAAAATTCACAGAGTCGCCACCGACCTTTTATTTTATCCAATTAAGGAAAGGTTTATAAAAGACACAAAAAAAAGACCTTTAAGAAATTCTGGGTAAGTGGGTAGGTTATACAAAGGGAAGGTGTTAGCACCCTTTGTATCCATGGTTATCCATGGGCTCTTAAGTTTGCTTAGCTCACTTGTTTTTCGATCACTTTTCAATTGCTCTGAAATTGCTCATATGTGGTTTCAAATACCTTTGTAAATTGAATTTTGTAATGATCCGTGTGTGGATGTATACAAAATGCTTGTTTATCTTTGGAAAGATGTTTTGAAAAGAACGTTAACTTTGTAATAATCCGTGTATGGATGTATACAAAGTATTGTCTTTTTGGAAAGTTTTGTTTTGAAAAACAACAGTGTATGAGAATTTTGTTTGTTTTGATTTTGAGCAAGCAAACTAGGAGGTCTACCCTGAGTTGTAAGGTCTTTATCCTATTTCCTTTAAAAATCTATCCTTTCACCGGATATAAACGCAAGGTTCGATTTTGTACTCAAAACAGTGGAATTTTGACTTTGATTTTGAAAAAGAATGAGAAGGGATTACCTTAAGAGGTGCAAGTGTGATTGTGTTTGTATTCAGATATTTTATCTTTGAAGTTAGTGATCTAACGGTTCAATTTTATCTTTGACATACACGCAGTTTATATGTGCGGGAAATTAAAATGCAGAAATGTAAAGTGCGGAAAGAAAATCTACGCTATTACATCGATTGTGCAGGAAATGTAAACTAGCCTATTTACATGAATTTGACATCCTATACATTTATCTAGGAATTTAAATTGCAAGAAAAATAAAAGGGCATGTTTTTGGATTTTTTATGATTTATTTTAATTATAATTAATGCATGATTAATTAAATTAAAATGAAGAAAAAAAGATGAAAATAGATTTAAACCTAGAAATTAAGTTTAAAATATGTACAAAATATTTGTTAATTAATTTTAAAACAAAACTAATTTTTTTGGAATTTTTGGAATTGATTTGAAATTGATTAAGCTAATTAAAACATAATTATGCAAATAATTATACAAATAATTAAAACTTAGAGAGAAAATTATTCAAAATATGTACAAAATTAGTTTATAATATATAAACAATATTTAATATAAAGAACAATTTTTTTTATGATTTTTTGATTGGTTAGATTAATTAAAAAGCAAATATATAAATATATACTAATTAATTATGCAAAATATTGAAATTTTGAAGAAAAATAAAATATTTTTATTTCAGAAAATAATATATTATTTTAGAAGTCTAAAAATATTTTTTGTGTATTTTTTGAATTTTTAAAACTATTTTTAATTAATTTGACAAAGAAATTAAAATAAAAATAAGAAATAAAAGGATACTGATCAGATGTGGAAATTAAATGAGGGAGTATGATGCGCATGCGTGTTCTGAGGCGTTGGATGAGCTGTTAAGCAAGATCAGATGGTCCAGACTTTGAGGCACATGGTACACGTTACACCTGCAAAACACTTGATTAGAGATAAATTTAAAAAAACACGCGCGCGCTTCTGAACCAATGGGAGGAAGACACGTCTTCGTCTTCAACCTTCAGACAAGGCCTTTAACAGCGCTTTTGTAAAAAAGCGCTATAGTAAGTGAACCCTAATTCTGCAAAATAACGAATAGGTGTAAACAAGTAAATAAATTTGGCGCGATGGTACCATTCAACTCGTCTTGTTCCACTGAATTTAACCATGTCTTTAATTTGCTTTAATTTTGGCCTTATTGAAGAACCCTAATTTTGAGCTAAGAAAACCCTAAAATGGTATATGCTACAAACAGCCATTAAAATCCAATTGAAGCTCCAGAAACGACCAGAGCTTCAAACCAAACACAATTATGCATCTACATCTTGTTAAATATGCGTGTGTTATGAGATATAAGTTGGTTTTAGTTTGAACAAACTGTGGCCTATATAGCTCGATTCAATGAGGTTTAAGACTTGCAATTGATTGGAATAGTTTCAGTGAAGCTCAGAGATGATGTTTGAATGCTTAGTTTGTATTGAAATGGACTGAAATTAAAAACTCGAATTTGAATTTTCTTTGAATTTTTTTCAAGTGATTACAAGTGTATATGAGCAAGGCTTTGTTTCTGATTCGTGTCTCTTTATGTTACTGAAGCATGCTAGCCTATTTATAAGCATTGAGTGCTTAGAATTGAAGCTAAGAAGCAACTAGTTGCCTTTGTGGAATTCTTGCATTTTTTATATTAAAAAAGCTTTGAATTATTGACCAAGTCCTCTTGTCTTCAATGCATCTGCCTTGCTCTTCAATTCTCTGCAGAAAGATGAAGATTCCTTGGGTGAGTCATGCTTGGAAGTTAAGCTACCATTTATCCATCCATTTTCCTTTTAATTTTAATCTTAAAATAAGATAAAATCATGCCAAAAATGGATAAAAAAGGTGTGGGCTTAGTCTTGGTCGTGGGAGGCCCATAACATCATGGAAATGATGTTTGAATGCTGAAAACCTGGCCCCATTTGGAAAAAATACATTTTTGAGCAATGTTGATTTCATGTATTTTCCCAAAATTTAGCCAACTTCAACAAGGTGCAAATCCCTCAATTTTTGTCATATGAAGGAGATCTTGCACTTTTTGGAAACCTCAAAGAGTCCTCTAACCAATGTATTTGGTCTCATGTCAAAATGATTTTTGATGCTCCTTGTGTGTCCTTTTGAAAAAAGTGTCTTTTTGTTGACTTTGAAAATGACCTGTAATGTCTTTGATCATATTTTTCAAATGGTGAATCCAATGACCATGGGATCAATGGCATTTGAAAGATAATTGAATTTCCTTCAAGATGAACTTTGGTTTGAATTTTTTGGATGAAGGATGAGAGAGTTATGATCAGTCAAAGTTGAGTTGACTTTTCAGGCAAAAACCCTAATTTTGAATCTTAGGGTTTTGTTGATTTTTGATCTTTCCTTGATGAATTATGATCATCCAATGATCAAATGATGAATCCTTTGACAAAATATGGACTTTGACAAAAAATTTCATTTTTGACTGTCTGTTGACTTTTTTGGTCAAACGGGTCGTCTGTTGACTGTTTGAGCTGCTGACGGTGCGTCTGAGTGAATTGAAGTTTGAAAATTTGTATGATGGTACTTTGAGATATATGGATGTGTATGAAATCCATTTGAGCTCTCAAAAACTTGTTGCTCCTGTAAAAACAAGAAAAACCCTGATTAGGGACTGTTTGTGTAGGAGACAGTTAAGCGTACCTGATTTTCGTGCAGTGTTGAGTCTCTGCTAATCGCGTGATATTCAGAAGACTTCTAGCACAAAAATCTTGGAATTTTGAATTGTGAAAGATTGATTTGATTGATGGTACAAAACACTGAGAATTGTACTGTCAGCAGTTTGGCTGTCAACTGACTGTCTAGGTATTGATGTAGCAGTTAGAGTGAAAAATCAACAGTCAAAGTTAATTTTCTTTTTTTGTTGTTTTTGCTTTTTGTTTTATGTGAAAAATGAAATTTTATTTACATGACTTGTTAAAAAACACAGACATAATAAATAACTAATATACTGTTACCAGTACAGTCTGAGTTCCCTGATTCTGCGCCTGCAAAAAGATTTTAACTCTGTACCAATTGTGTCAGTACTATTTATCTGTAAATAAATAAATAGCATGTGTGAAGTAATAAACAGTATTTGGCGTTTGCGTAAGAATAAATTCAACCGCGAGCCAAATTACTGTATAAGAACAATTCTAAAAACTAAGTATTTCATATGTCAGGATATTTGTTGAAATAAAATCCATGATTATATGAGACTCTTAATTTTCAGATTGGAGTTTTCTTGAAAAAAGACGCGGGCAAATTTTGGGGTATAACAGATACTAAGAGAAAGAAAATAATTTAGAGAAAGGGAATTTTAATTTGATAAAGAACACAATTCACCCCCCCTCCCCCCTTTCTTGTGTTTTTCTCCACCTTCAATTGGTATCAGAGCATGGCTTTGTTATTGATCTTAAGATCAAACACTTAACAGTGTAGAGAGATCCCGATGGAGAAAAATCACACTGAGTAGAAAAACAACATCATATTCCAACACTTCGTATAATTAGAAGATGTCAAGGCAAAGATCTCAATACTATGAGAACATTATCTACCATCTAAAAGAGTTTTGTGGATCAACATCAAAATTTCATAAGAAGCTCAAGACATCAGAAAGAAGAATATGCGCTTAATGGAAATATCCAAAGACAAACAAGTGTAGCGGACTCAAGTCAGTTGATCTAAACCAAAGCCAACTCATCAGGATCAGATTAAAAGAGTGGAGACACAACGGAACAAGACTGAAGCAGAAACAGACAGAACTTCTGCATAAGAAGATGCTCTCTTTCTCAGAAGATACTGGAAGAAAGGTTTATCATCTAGAACGGTCAGATCTTTCTTAAACTCTCTCTTTTATAATTCTGCTGACTTTAATATGAGTTTATTAATACTGTATATAAATCTCTCTTGCATGTTAAATTAAATAGTCCTTATAGCCGCCTACTCTACTATTAGTCCTATTCTCCATACACATCAGTAGTCTACTCATTCCCCTCGAGAAAATAGCTCAACCACCTAATTAATTCATCTATCTCACATTTAATATTTCGATTCCCTTAGAGATATAAGTTCCGACATCATAGATCCTCAATAAGCCATTCCTTTCTCAAAAATTCCGCCACTAACCTTTCTAGGAGATGAAAACCTTCTTGAAATAATCTTAGAAAATCATATTGAAACTTCATCTGTTGAAATTTTTTTTCGCTTGTAGTCTTACAAATGTAGTCTTCTTCCAAAAGTGGACAAGATATCTCTCAATGCTCAATCTATGAGAATCTTGTTAAAGACTTCTGGAAACACGCATCTCTTAACCCTGAAAATAACTTCATCTCGTCCTTTATCTTTGATATTCCAATTTCCATTAACTGTTTCTCCTTTGTTCTTGCAACTGGATGTGAGAACCTGGGTATCACCATTAACTCCCATAAGACTGAGTTCATAACACTTGAAATGTTACGCCTCCTTCATGATGATTCATCAGAATATAAGTCAACTAATACAGAGGATCTTCTGACCATTCCTAGGACTTGGTTTAAGCTTGTTTTGACAAATTTCCTTCCCAAAAGGGAAATTCAAGACATTTTAACTTATGGTGATCATACGTTCATTTATCTTCTGATGAATGACTTGCGTATAAATCTACCACAAACCATGTTCACTCATATCTAGAACTCCATCTCTGAATCTAGAAACAGCATTAAATCCTACATTCCCTACGGAAGAATTCTGTCAGAAATCTTCTTTCACGAAGGAATCATGGATCTTATCAAAGTAAGGATAACAGAAGATGGATTAGAGAACTGTCCTGAAAATATGCTTTTAAAGAATAAGGGCGATATCTTTAGAGGCTAGAAAGTCTAATAAGATACTATGTTTTCTTCATATTTACATGTACTGTATTTCCCTTGGTCTAATTAAATATTTATCTTTTGAGTTGTTTGCTTACTATGTTTATCTTGAATAACATGTTAAACACTCTGACCTATTTAATCACTTAAGTATAGACCTTGCTAAAGCCCACTCAAAAAGGTTGCCCTGTCTACACTAAGCTCCATCAGAATATGGAATATGCGTAAACCAACTAAGTTAGAAGAACGCGTAAAACAAACAAGATCAGAAGTTTAAAATTACATAGTCAGAACTTGAAGTTAAATCTAACCAAAGGCCAGAAAGAAAATTGTACAAAATTAGAGAACACGTGTTCAAAACATCCTGAAAAGACACATGCGGTCAAGCTTCTGAGATAAAAACTCTAGGAAATTGTTCCGAATCTCGCAAAACAGGCCACCCCTTTTTGAAATGGTCAAATGCAATTAATTCCTGGCAATAACTGTTTTAACTCACTGTTTTCTTCCATTTCCAATACACAGTCACGACTGTTATAAATCTAAAAACCCTAAACTCATTTTCCATTCCTCATTTGTTCTTACCCTTGTTTACTAGTCACTCCTCAAATTCCTTCTTCAAATGGATTTCCAACCTTATCTCACCATCATCAAAGAAAAATACATAGGACTAGCTGAAAGGAATAATTATTTTATGGAACTTCTGGAGAGACAAGGATGGTTTAATTATGTTGTCCTTCTCAATGGTCTAGTCTTCACCAACCTCGTGAAGACCTTCTGGATGGAAGCATCCATCAGTGAGGAAAATCCAGCATCACAGCCATAATCTATGGCATTCCATTTATTATTACAGAAGGATCCATTGCGGAAACAATCGGATATGCTCCCAACCCATCTGCTATCACTCTTGTGTCGTTTGATCGCTGGAATAAAATCACACTATGAGCAAAAATATCATACGCATCGTCAATAATGCGGAACTTATGACTCATTTCAGACAAGTTCTGTTTAGGTTTGTCTTGTCTAACATAAAACCTAGAGAAAACTTTCTCCAAATCCTGTCAAATAGGGATCGCTTTATAATTCACAAACTTGAAAAAGGTCATCCTTTAATCCTTCCTGCAATTATCTTCTGTCATCTGAAAGAATCTCTCACTGCATTTGGTTGTGGTCAAAGTGTTCACATTCCATATGGGAGAATTCTGTCTACTCTGCTTGAGTCTGCTGAAGTCATTCAGATCATTCGTAATGCAGAGTTTGAAAACAATGATGACATTCCCATTGAAGAAGAATGTGAAGCATTCTATGCTTAAATCTGTATTCTGTTGTTTCCCTGGTTGTATTTTCTTTTATAAAACTAGTTATGTTTATTGATGTACATGATATGTTTTATGTTGAAAGCTTTAAACTGCTTACAATAATCTTAATTATGAAACAGAAGAAGAACTGGATAACATGACTAAATCACCTGATTATGAGTAACATTCTGATCAATACAGATCTATTTAATGTGATAAGTCTTAGGAGTCATTAAACTCAACTCATGAGCCAGAAGTTGTTAGAACAAGATTTGTTCTGATCAATATTCTTAGTTTTGATGATAACAAGGATATGAATTTTGTATGAGATAATGTGGTACTCTAATACTATGCAATTTCCATTTCAGGAATTATACAAAGAGTATGCACAAAATCAGCGCAAGAGGCAACTGACTCAGAAGGTTCAGCATGCAACATCAGAACATGGTCTGGCAAGACATCAGAAGATGGTCAAGCAGAATCAGAACATGGGTCTATGGAAGCATCAGAAGAACTTGAGATCGGAAGCAGAAGCACTGAAGTTCTCATGGTATCACGCTCAGAAGCACTTCAAGGTCAGAAGACAAGAAGATGCTCTGCACCAAGCTGTTTGACTCTGATGACATTCAAACGTTGTTTACACAAACATCAGATCAGAAGCAAGTACTAGACTGGCAGGCTACGCTGACTGACAAAAGGAACATTAGAAGCTATTAAAGGCAACGTTAGTAGACACAACGGAAACAAGGCTCGAGGTAGTTGACAAAAGAGTGAAACATTAAATGCAATGTTGTACGAAATACGCAAAGCATTAAATGCTCCCAACGGTCATCTTCTCAAGTGCCTATATATATGAAGTTCTGATGAGAAGCTCAATACAACACTTGCGCATTAAATTGAAACGCTGTCAAATTCAAAAGCTCTCAAACTTCATCATCAAGCTCACTACATTGCTGTTGTAATATCTTAGTGAGATTTAAGCTTAAACTTAAGAGAAAATCACAGTTGTGATAATAGCTTTATTAGAAGCATTGTAACTCTTAAAAGAATTTGTTTACATTAATTTGTAAGTTCTAGAGTGATCAGGTTGTTGATCAGTATACTCTAGCAAGTCTTAGAAGTTGTCTAAGCAGTTTGTTCCTAGAGTGATCAGGTTGTGATCAGGATACTCTAGAAGACGTAGCAGTTGGCTAAGTGGAAAACCATTGTAATCAAGTGTGATTAGTGGATTAAATCCTCAGGTGAGGTAAATCACTCCAAGGGGGTGGACTGGAGTAGTTTAGTTAACAACGAACCAGGATAAAAATTATTGTGCAAATTGTTTTTATCTTACAAGTTTTAAAGCTACACTTATTCAAACCCCCACTTTCTAAGTGTTTTTCTATCCTTCAATTGGCATCAGAGCGCCGGTTCTAAGGTGCAAGCACTTAACCGTGTTTAGAAAAGATTCAGGAAGAGAAAAACGCTTCAGTAAAAGATGGATGGTGAAATTCCAACAAACACATCTACATCTACATCGGGCTCTGCTGAGCAATACAATGGAAATGGTAACAATGGTTATACTAGACCACCAGTATTTGATGGTGAAAACTTTGAATACTGGAAAGATAAACTGGAAAGTTACTTCCTTGGTCTAGATTGTGACTTATGGATCTTCTAGTGGATGGTTACAAACATCCAGTGAATGCTACTGGCGTAAGGCTTACAAGACAAGAAATGAATGATGATCAAAAGAAGCTTTTCAAAAATCATCATAAATGTAGGACTGTTTTGCGGAAAGCTATCTCTCATGCTGAGTATGAGAAGATATCTAACAGGGAAACTGCCCATGATATATATGAGTCATTGAAAATGACCCATGAGGGAAATGCTCAAGTCAAGGAGACTAAAGCTCTTGCTCTAATCCAGAAATATGAAGCCTTCAAGATGGAGGATGATGAAGATATTGAGAAGATGTTCTCAAGATTTCAAACGCTAACTGCTGGATTGAGAGTTCTGGACAAAGACTACACCAAGGCTGATCATGTAAAGAAAATCATCAGAAGCTTGCCCAGAAGATGGGGCCCAATGGTGACTGCATTCAAGATTGCAAAGAATCTGAATGAAGTCTCTTTGGAAGAGCTAATCAGTGCCTTGAGAAGCCATGAGATAGAGCTGGATGCAAATGAGCCTCAGAAGAAAGGTAAGTCTATTGCATTAAAATCTAATATTAGAAAATGCACTAACGCTTTTCAGGCTGAAGAAGTAGATTCAGAAGAATCAGAATCAGAATCAGAAGAAGAAGATGAACTTTCCATGATCTCCAGAAAGGTAAACCAACTCTGGAAGAGCAAACAAAGGAAGTTCAAAAGCTTCAGAAGTTCAAAGAAGTTTGAACGAGGAGAATCTTCTGGTGGCAGAAGATCTGACAAGAAGAAGGTCGTCTGCTATGAGTGCAATGAGCCTGGACACTTCAAGAATGAATGTCCAAAACTTCAGAAGGAGAATCCCAAGAAGAAGTTTCATAAGAAGAAAGGTCTTATGGCAACATGGGATGATTCTGAATCATAATCAGAATCAGACTCTGAAGGAGAGCAAGCCAACTTTGCACTGATGGCCACAGTGAATGATGGATCAGAATCTACATCAGAATCAGATTCTGAAGAGGTATTTTCTGAACTATCTAGAGATGAATTAGTTTCCAGCTTGACTGAACTTTTGGAACTCAAGGCTCACCTTAGTATCAAATACAAAAAGCTAAAAAAGCAATTTGAATTTGAAACTAAGAAGCTGGAAGTGGAAAATTCTGAACTGAAGGAAAAAGTTTTAAAATTATCCAATGATAGTGGAGCTCCTTCTAAATCAGAAAAATCCATTCCTAGTCTCAATCATATTCTGAAAGAATATGACTCGAGCTTCAGAAAGTTCCTATCTAGAAGTATTGGCAGAAGTCATCTTGCTTCTATGATATATGGTGTTTCTGAAAACAGAAGGTTTGGCTTTGGCTATGAGGGTGATACCTCACATAAATTTGAACCTGTTGATGATTTGAAAATCGCATACAAGCCATTGTATGATCAGTTCAAATATGGCCATGCACATGATATTAGGCTCACTTCACATGCACAGAGTTTTAACACTGTACACACAAAGAAGCATGTGACACAACCTAAGAAATATCATGATGTCAAACCTAAAGAATATCATGCTGTTCCTCCTGTTAATTATCATGCTAAACCCAAGTTCAATTAGAACTTGAGGAAAACTAACAAGAAAGGACCCAAGAAATTGTGGGTACCTAAGGAGGAGATAATTTCTGTTGCAGATATCCTTAGCTGCAAAGAGGACAAAGCACAAAATGTCATGGTACCTGGACTCTGGGTGCTCGCGACACATGACGGGAAGAAGGTCTATGTTCCAAGACCTGGTTCTTAAGTCTGGTGGAGAAGTCAAGTTTGGAGGAGATCAGAAGGGAAAAATTATTGGCTCTGGAACCATAAGTATTGGTAACTCTCCTTCCATAACTAATGTACTTCTTGTAGAAGGATTAACGCATAACTTATTGTCCATAAGTCAATTAAGTGACAATGGTTATGATATAATCTTCAATCAAAAGTCTTGCAAGGCTGTAAGTCAGAAGGATGGCTCAATCCTATTTACAGGCAAGAGAAAGAACAACATCTATAAGATTGATCTTTCAGATCTTGAGAAGCAGAAAGTGACTTGCCTTATGTCTGTTTCTGAAGAGCAATGGGTCTGGCACAGAAGATTAGGACATGCTAGTTTGAGAAAGATTTCTCAGATTAACAAACTAAATCTGGTCAGAGGTCTCCCAAATCTGAAATATAAATCAGATGCTCTTTGTGAAGCATGTCAGAAGGGCAAGTTCTCCAAACCTGCATTCAAATCTAAGAATGTTGTCTCTTCCTCAAGGCCATTAGAACTTCTGCACATTGATCTGTTTGGACCAATCAAAACAGCAACTGTCAGAGGGAAGAAATATGGATTAGTCATCGTAGATGATTATAGTCGCTGGACATGGGTAAAGTTCTTAAAACACAAGGATGAGTCTCATTCAGTGTTCTTTGAATTCTGCACTCAGATCCAATCTGAGAAGGAGTGCAAAATCATAAAGGTCAGAAGTGTTCATGGTGACGAATTTGAGAACAGATTCTTTGAGGAGTTCTTCAAATAAAATGGTATTGCCCATGATTTCTCTTGCCCTAGAACTCCACAGCAAAATGGAGTTGTAGAGCGAAAGAATAGGACTCTGCAAGAAATGGCCAGAACCATGATCAATGAGACCAATATGGCTAAGCACTTCTGGGCAGAAGCAATAAACACTGCATGTTATATTCAGAATAGAATCTCTATAAGACCTATTCTAAATAAGACTCCTTATGAATTGTGGAAGAACAGAAAGCCCAACATTTCATATTTTCATCCTTTCGGATGTGTGTGTTTTATTCTGAATACTAAAGATCATCTTGGTAAGTTTGATTCTAAGGCACAAAAATGTTTTCTTATTGGATATTCTGAACGCTCTAAAGGCTACAGAGTATACAATACTGAAACATTGGTTGTAGAAGAATCAATCAATATCAGGTTTGATGATAAGCTTGGTCTTGAAAAACCAAAGCAGTTTGAGATTTTTGCAGATATAGATATTGACATATCAGAAGTTGTAGAACCAAGAAGTAAAGCTCCAGAAGCTGAAAGTCTCAGAAGCAATGAATCAGAAGATCAAGTTGCTGCATCTTTAGAGAATCTCAGGATTTCTGAAGAGCCAACAGTCAGAAAATCTTCTAGACTCTCCTTAGCTCACTTAGAAGATGTGATCCTTGGAAAGAAAGATGATCCCATCAGAACAAGAGCATTCCTTAAGAACAATGCAGAATGTCAATTAGGTCTTGTTTCTTTGATCGAGCCAACTTCCGTTGATCAAGCTCTAGAAGATCCAGACTGGATAATTGCCATGCAAGAAGAACTAAATCAGTTTACAAGGAATGATGTATGGGATTTGGTTCCTAGACCAAAAGGATTCAACATCATTGGTACTAAGTGGGTGTTCAGAAACAAGCTCAGTGAAAAGGGAGAAGTGGTAAGAAACAAAGCCAGGCTGGTGGCTCAGGGATATAGTCAGCAAGAAGGGATTGACTATACAGAAACCTTTGCACCAGTGGCCAGGTTAGAATCTATTCGCTTATTAATTTCCTTTGCCACTCAACATAACATCACTCTGTATCAGATGGATGTTAAGAGTGCCTTCTTAAATGGTTATATAGATGAAGAAGTCTATGTCCATCAACCACCTGGTTTTGAAGACTTTAAGTCTCCAGAACATGTTTTCAAACTTAAGAAATCATTGTATGGTTTGAAGCAAGCTCCCAGAGATTGGTACGAGAGATTAAGTTCTTTCCTTCTAGACAATGGTTTCACTAGAGGACAAGTGGACACGACTCTTTTCTGTAAAACATCTAAGAAGGATATTTTAATTTGTCAAATTTATGTTGATGATATTATATTTGGAACATCTAATGCTTCACTTGGAAAGGAGTTTGCTAAGTCTATGCAGGCTGAATTTGAAATGAGCATGATAGGTGAACTCAAGTATTTCCTTGGGATTCAAATCAATCAAACTTCTGATGGAACCTATGTTCATCAAACGAAGTATGTGAAAGAACTTCTGAAGAAGTTTAATCTTTCTGAAAGCAAAGAAGCCAAAACTCCTATGCATCCAACATGTGTTTTAGGTAAGGATGAGGTAAGTAAGAAGGTAGATCAGAAGTTGTACAGAGGTATGATTGGATCTCTTCTATACTTAACTGCTTCTAGACCTGACATTCTATTCAGTGTGTGTTTGTGTGCTAGATTCCAATCAGATCCTAGAGAATCTCACTTAACAGCTGTTAAGAGAATTCTGAGGTATCTGAAAGGTACTACTAACGTTGGTTTAGTCTACAGAAGATCTAAAGAATACAACTTAGTAGGATTCTATGATGCTGACTATGCTGGAGATAGAATTGAAAGAAAGAGTACTTCTGGAAGTTGTCAATTTCTTGGAAGTCGTTTGATCTCCTGGTACAGCAAGAAGCAAGCTACCATAGCTCTCTCAACTATAGAAGCAGAATATGTTGCTGCTGCTGGATGTAGCACACAAATGCTATGGATGAAGAGTCAGCTAGAAGATTATCAAATATATGAGAGTAACATTCCTATTTTCTGTGATAATACTTCTGCTATATGTTTATCTAAGAATCCTATCTTACATTCCAAAGCTAAACATATTGAGATTAAACATCATTTTATGAGGGACTATATTCAGAAGGGTGTTCTTTCTTTGAACTTTGTGGATACAGACCATCAATGGACTGATATCTTTACAAAACCCCTTGCTGAAGATATGTTTAAGTACATTCTGAAGAATATCAGTATGGACTTATGCCCAGAATGAGAAGATGAGAAGATCTTTGTATGAATACCTTCTGAAATGTGTTAGGACTAGGCAGCTATAAGAAGTTCTGATACTAATCTTTTAGAAGTTATGATTCTGTTATTATCTAAGTTGATTCAGAAACTCTTTTAAAGCAAAACAGCTGTCACCAGTCTTTCCAGAAAATGAACACGTGTTCACTATTTTTGGACAAGCATGCGTGCAGTTGAGGAGACGCCGCCCTAGGTAACTGTGCAAATCATTTCACTTTGTCACACTATCTCTCCTAACGTCATTTCTCATTAAATGCATATTGATGTCATTTTCTTTAGACATTTTTTTTTTACTTTATTTTCTTTTCTTTTTTCTTTTTCAAACCGTTTAAATAACCCGCTTCATCTTCATTTAATCTTTTTCTCTCTCTCTCCATTTGTGCATCTCTCTCTTTACATTCGTCTCTTTCAAACCCTAGTCTGTGATCTGAAACCAAGAAACATCATCATGAATTCTTCCTCTCAACTGGTATACAACAAGCACAGATACGCTCCTCTGAAGACTTGCTCCATTCCTCAGTCAGAACTGGAAGTTCTCTGTGAGTCCTTAGTGGACTTTGAAAATTTGAAAGCGTATGGTTTCAAACCTGATGCTAAACTCATGGCACAGGGATGGTCAAACTATCTGGCTAGATTGGCTGGACCAATTTACCCTGAACTAGTGAAAGATTTCTGGGTTCATGCAACTGTCACTCCAACCGCCATTATCTCCTTCGTGCTAGGGCATGAAGTTGTGATAACTGAGAAGTTAATCAGGAAGCTGTACAACTTGGCCGATGAAGAAGGAGTCACTGGTCCCCTTCCTGGCAGAGTTGATTGGTTCCAGGTTGAGAAGCTGATTTCGTGTGTTACCGGTACTGATTCAAGTCTAACTGGTACCTTGAAGCCGTTTTATCAAGTTTGGGCTGAGATTATTCTGGGCTCTCTTCATCACAGAAAGAAATTCTTCTCTTCATCTTACATCAGTCCTGACCACAAGTACACTCTCTTCTGCATCGGAAGAAGAATTGAAATCAACATCTCCAACATCATTTTTGAATATCTAAAGTTGGCTATTGAAGAATCAAGAGATGACGAACGTGTAGAGTATCCTCATCTCCAAAGAAATGTTGTTCCTTTCGCCAGAATGATCTCAGACATTCTGATTGAAAGTGACCTAATGGACTCCCTAAGGGCTATTGGAACACCTAACTTACTAAGAGTTACTCGGGGTTCTATCTTAAATGGTCTTGACTTGCTGAGAATGGAACTTGTCAAGGAAATAACTGTTGTTCCCTTTGACACTGAATACAGAAGAATTCCTGTTGCAGGCTTCTCTACTTTATTTCAAGCAGAACTTTGCCAGGCAGTTAAATTCTATTTGGAGGCTTCTGTGAGAAATTCATCTTCTATTGATCCTGCATGGATTCGTGGAAGAGTGCTTCCTTCTCAAGCTGACCTCAAGAAGAAGGATAAGAAGAAGCGAGAGAAAAGGCTAAAGAGAAAGGCTGCAGAAGAAGCTGTCAAGAGAGTAACAAGGTAGAAGGTTACTTATGACCCTCTTAAGGTTGATTCCTTTGAGGCAATCAGAACAGGTAACTTCTCTAGGCAAGTGTACCAACCTCCACCTATCCAACCTTCCCCTTCTGAACCTCAAAATATCCTTACCTCTACAAATATTCCTCAATCACCTCCTCCTGCACAAACTCCTACCCCCATATCACCTTTACCTAATAGCTTGCAAACACCATCATCTTCTCAAGTTCTCAACCCTACCCCCTTAACTACCATCCTTTCCACACCTACAGATATACCTTCCTCATCAACCTCCTTCACTGATATTTCATCTTCCTCAACCACTGCACCTCCATCTTCTCTATCCCATCCTCTAACCACCAGAAAATCCAAACCCTACTGCCTTTTCTACCCTGACTACAAATTCACCTTCAACCCTCCTGAACCTGAACCTACCATTTGTCTGGAGTTGTTCAGAAGTGAAGTGATTAGCAGGCTTGACCTTCTGAGAGATGCTTTCCTCAATGGTCTTGATGATGTTTCTACGAGAAACCTCTGGAGAAGATTTCGCCAGGATTTTCAAGTAGGAGCAATGGGAGTTCAGAAGAGACTAGTGGATGCTGCCCCTGGTCATGCTGGTTACCTTCTGGAGGGTGATAATGGTATCTACTACCATCCCCTCAGAAACAGGGTTGTTGTTGAAGAGAAGAGGTTTGTGGATGAACTGGAAGAAGCAAGAATTGCTGCTGCAATGGAAGCTAATCCTTGCAGGGAAATTGTGGTCTGGAAACCTCAATATCCTGTTCTGCTCGAAGGTTTCAGGACTCTCTTTGACTTTCTGAGGGAAAACCCTTCTAAGGAAGACCCAAGCTTGGTCATTCCAGAAGTTGTTGACCCACCAGAAGTTGAAGGTCCTTCTGCTCCTAGGAATCTTGTTGCCATTCTTCAGGCACTTGAGAATGGAGATTCTGAGGTTCCTGCTGCAGAGTATGGAGATGCTTCTATGGAAGAAGCAGATGCTGATCATGTTGCTGAAACAATTCCTGTTGAGGAAAATCCTGCAAATGATCTGATCATGGAAGCTGCGGATCAGAATGCCATCCCTTTGGAAAGAAGTTGTGAAGCTTCTTCTGATGAACCTTCCCGTCTTGCAAGGACTTTGGAAGTTATTCAGAAGAACCAGGATGAGCAGAGATCAATCAACGCTGAGTTTCGTGCTTTCAAGGAAAGGCAGAATGAGAGCAACAGTGGGATTCATGATATGCTGGCCAAGATCATGTCGAAGCTAGGATCATCTTAGATTGAGTCTTAGACTGTTTCTTTTTGCTTTGTTGCATCTGTTTTTCTTTGCATCTTCTCTTGCCCTTCCTCTTGTACTTCTGAACTTTTTATTTCTCCGTGCTTAATGAAATTTTATCCTTTTCTTCTATGTGTTTGTCGTGTTTTTTCATCTGAATCTTTTATGTTTTTGATGTTATGACAAAAAGGGGGAGAAAAATGTGATAAATGATCTGATTTATTTTATCAGTTGCTGGGAGAAAGGCTCCACATTTCTAACAGAACTTGCAAAGTTCTATGTCTTTGAGTGTTGTCTTGCAGGAATTGAAGATCCTCTTTAAAAGCTCAACATGAGAAGCAAAGAGATGGGGAAAAGCAATTCTATAAAGAATCAAGCTCTTGGAAATTGAAGCAAGCTGAGTGCTATAAAGCTTCAAGAATCAGAAGCAAGAAGGAAGAATGTTCTGATATTCTGATGATAGAATATACTTTCATTCTTATTCTTTATATGTTCTGATGCATGTTTTAGTTACAAAATATGCTCTGAAACATTTTATGTTTGTATGCTCTGATACATAATTATATGTTCTGGTACATATTTTATGTTCTGAATCATTCATGCTGACTTTTGTCGTTTAGTTTGTTCTGTAACATTTCAGGATGTAGAGATGCTCTGATGATGCTCTGGTACATTCAACAATGTTCTGATACAATCTAGCATGCAATGACTCAAGGAGATATTCAAGCTCTGAAGTTGTCCAATGGAAGCAAGAATCAGAAGCTATGAATATTCTGAAGATCTAGGAAATTCAAGTTCTGAAGCTGTCCTATGGAAGCAAGAATCAGAAGCTGTGAATGTTCTGAAGATCTAAGCATATGTGAAAGTCTCTACTGAAATACTCAGGGAAGTCTTTTATTTATAAAAATTCTCCTAGTATTTATTTCAGGGGGAGATTATTTATCTCAGGGGGAGATTGTTAATCTCAGGGGGAGACATATTCACACATTATCTATATGCTTGTGCTATAGTTGTGTAACTGTCTTTAGCCGTCTGATATTCTGATCGCAAATTCATATCATTTATGTATGTTTTTGTCATCATCAAAAAGGGGGAGATTGTTAGAACAAGATTTGTTCTGATCAATATTCTTAGTTTTGATGATAACAAGGATATGAATTTTGTATGAGATAATGTGGTACTCTAATATTATGCAATTTCCATTTCAGGAATTATACAAAGAGTATGCACAAAATCAGCGCAAGAGGCAACTGACTCAGAAGGTTCAGCATGCAACATCAGAACATGGTCTGGCAAGACATCAGAAGATGGTCAAGCAGAATCAGAACATGGGTCTATGGAAGCATCAGAAGAACTTGAGATCAGAAGCAGAAGCACTTAAGTTCTCATGGTATCACGCTCAGAAGCACTTCAAGGTCAGAAGACAAGAAGATGCTCTGCACCAAGCTGTTTGACTCTGATGACATTCAAACGTTGTTTACACAAACATCAGATCAGAAGCAAGTACTAGACTGGCAGGCTACGCTGACTGACAAAAGGAACATTAGAAGCTATTAAAGGCAACGTTAGTAGACACAACGGAAACAAGGCTCGAGGTAGTTGACAAAAGAGTGAAACATTAAATGCAATGTTGTACGAAATACGCAAAGCATTAAATGCTCCCAACGGTCATCTTCTCAAGTGCCTATATATATGAAGTTCTGATGAGAAGCTCAATACAACACTTGCGCATTAAATTGAAACGCTGTCAAATTCAAAAGCTCTCAAACTTCATCATCAAGCTCACTACATTGCTGTTGTAATATCTTAGTGAGATTTAAGCTTAAACTTAAGAGAAAATCACAGTTGTGATAATAGCTTTATTAGAAGCATTGTAACTCTTAAAAGAATTTGTTTACATTAATTTGTAAGTTCTAGAGTGATCAGGTTGTTGATCAGTATACTCTAGCAAGTCTTAGAAGTTGTCTAAGCAGTTTGTTCCTAGAGTGATCAGGTTGTGATCAGGATACTCTAGAAGACTTAGCAGTTGGCTAAGTGGAAAGCCATTGTAATCAAGTGTGATTAGTGGATTAAATCCTCAGGTGAGGTAAATCACTCCAAGGGGGTGGACTGGAGTAGTTTAGTTAACAACGAACCAGGATAAAAATCATTGTGCAAATAGTTTTTATCTTACAAGTTTTAAAGCTACACTTATTCAAACCCCCCCCCCTTTCTAAGTGTTTTTCTATCCTTCAGAAGTAATTGTTTAAAAATATGCAGGAAGATCTGATAATAAGGGAAAATATTTTTAGAAATTCTAAGACGATACACGCATATATAGCTAAATTTATTAATCATCTGAAGAATCGAGAAATTATTTCAGGGGGAGCTATAAATCAGAAATTAATTCATATGGTTATCTAATTTAGGGGGAGACTACACATCTAAGGGGGAGAAAATTATTTCTAGTACATTTAATCTCATCCAACCCTCTTAAAAGCTTTTTGATTATGACAAAAAGGGGGAGAAAGAGGAGATATTTAGAATAAGTTTTTGAAAAATAAGTCACTTGATTGAACAGGGATGTAAATTAAATAAGTCACTTAATTGAACAGGGATGTAATACACTTTCCTATTTATTATTACCACCTCATAAAATTGTTCCATCAAAATACATGGTTTTTGTCATCATCAAAAAGGGGGAGATTGTTAGAACAAGATTGAAAATCTATGTTCAGAATCTGGTTTTGTTGATAACAAGCATATATTTTGTTAGTAACAATTTTATTACTAATGATTTCTTTGAGTGTGCAGATATTATGCTACAAGCCTTATACGACAACATTAGAAGTTTTGTACAAAGAGCAAGAATTCACTCAGACAAGAGTTAAGGATTTAAACAGAAATATCAATATACATGAAGATTCGTTACAACAAGAAGATCACATGAATAGAAGATCAGAAGTTCTTATAGAGTAACGCAATGACATACAAAAAGCTACAACAATAAAGGCACACGCGGACAAGAAAAGAAAATACAATTTTAGCCTACAAAGTGAAAAAGTTCAGAATCAAAAGAAAAATTGTTACAAACATCATCATTAGCAAAACGGTTGCAACAAATTAATGGAACAACTCCCAAGGTTGACTGAAGAAGCAACCCACATGCAGCGCATTGGAAAGGCAAGCTTAACCAAGGAAACAAGCTACCAACTGTCATCATCACGCTAGAGATAAGATTCTGCCGTGAACATCATTTTTCATTACTGATTCAATCGAGACAAAACATTCAAAGCAATCTTCAACGGCTAGTTTCCAACGGTAACACATCAAGCTAAATATATAGATAAAACTTTAAAGATGAAGGTGTGCATCCAGAGTGTGTATCCATAGTGCATCTACAGAGTGCAACAAAAGAGAGATCTTGAGAGAAAATCTATAGAAGAGCAGCTGAGCTAGAAAGCTTAAAAGAAATATGTAAAATCATGATTCAGAAGTTACACTAGAGGCGACACATATGCAGTATGTGATGAAATAAGCAATAGTGTTGTTATACACGAATCATAAGCCTATGTGAAGAAAATACAAAAGAGTGAAAAATAGATAATTCTGCTGTTAAGCAGTATGCTCCAATGGATTTTTAAGAAATCCACTAATACTTGATCAGTTCATATATTGCTCACATTGAATGACTAGAGAAACTGAATACACTGAGTTGGTGCTCGAGAGTGTTTCATTTTCGCTTATGATCATTAAATGTGTTATCAACTGTAACAAGCTTCATGATCAGTATTCAAGAAGATGATGAAGATCTACGCCCTGATAACACGAAAATGTATCGTTTATTTGGCTCGATTTATATCAATTATTTCCTTATTTTATTATAATTATGTTATTTTATTGTGATATTATGCGAGTATTTGCTTTGTTTCAGGTTTTATGCTCATATTGAGACTATTTGTGAAATGGAGAAGAAATGAAGCTAAAATGACTACAAATTGTGCCTAAAAGATGAAAAATGGGTGCTGAAGTGAAAAGAAGGTGCAAAGAAGACCCAATTGTGCAAAGATACAAGCCCAAACTACAAAGAATGAAGAAATGAATATATATATATATATATATATATATATATATAATATATATATATATATATATATATATATATATATAAATATATAATATAAATATTATATATATAAGAACGTGGGCCCCACGCCACATTTATATATATATTAAATATATATATATATATATATATATATATATATATTGAGACATATATATAGTATATATATAGTGACGTGAGTCACTTATATATATTGGTGAAAATGGAGACGCACGTCTCCCATTTTTTACGGTGCCACGTCTCCTTAGGAGACGCCCGTCTCCTCCTACTAGGTCCACTTGAGACGCACGTCTTAAGTCTGTTTTGAAATTGGAGAATTTCACGCCGCAACGTACTTCTGCAGAGTCATTAATGTGCTACATTTTAGGAGAAAAAAGGGGACCAGCTAGAACGAGCAGTTACCGCAAAGAGCACTATATAAAGAATCAGATATTCACGTAAAAGGGGTTGGACCATGCTTAGTCCCAGCCACCATTTTTAGTTCAGTATTATTTCCCTTTCATTCCAGCATTTTTAATTCCAGCTTTTATTTCTACTTTCTTTTATATTTTCTCACAACAATTTCTACACCGGAAATTATTGTGAATCTTTAACGGATCTAACCTTACGTTAGATTTGGTTTTTAATTTCCTTGTTTAATTTACGCCGAATAATTTCTGAAGAACAATCCAACCAACCTGTGGTGGAAGTTCAAGTATTCCAAGATTCGAGTTTTATTTCAGATTTATATTATTCAGGTTTATTATTTATCGCCTTTACTTATATTTATTTGCATGATATATTATATGCCAATTAATATGCCTAATATTATGAACCGAATTTATTTATGCATGTTTAACCATATTAATATGTCTGGCTAATTTATTTAGATGTCGGTATGTAGAGTAATTTAGCCGTAGGGATCCGAAATAAATTGGCTTAATTATGTTTTATTAAATATCATTTGTTTTTGGTCTGTATGTCTAATTTAATTAGTAAGTCTTAAAACCAATAGAGCGAAAGTTTGAGGGGTTAAGACGGTCAAAGGTTAAAATCAATAGAGCGAAAGTTTGAGATCTTTAACTGGATAGTAGACATAGGACATTAGTTTTAAGGATGGCGAAAGCGTATTAAAACTAATTAGAACTTATTTATTTTCAAAAATTGTTTTTACACCCGAGCGGGATGGCGAAAGCGTACGTTAGGGATATTAGCATGTTCCGAGTCAACAGAGCGAAAGTTTGAGATTAGGAGATTTAAATAGATAACAACTTCATAAAATAAGCATTTTATTAATTACGTTGTTTTCAAAAAGCGTTTCTAAATCTGGTGGGATGGCGAAAGCGTACATTAAGAGTTAGGATCGTAGTCTGAATCAATAGAGCGAGAGTTTGAGAGGAGGACTTTTAAATAACATAGTTAGTAAAGATCTTTGATTTAATTAGAATCTGGCCAATGGAACTTCGGATCACCTAAGTTAGATGAAATACATACTGATATCCGTTTGTTATTATATTTTACCTAGATTTAAGATTTTAGTTTCCCCATTTATAAAAAACCCAAATATCATTAGCCTTAGCTTTACATAGTAACTTTAGATAACGGTAGGTCGATTTATAGTCCCTGTGGATTCGATATCTTTTAAAACTACACGACACGACTGTGCACTTGCAGTTATCCCGACTAATAGACACGCAAAGTCGCGATCAAGTTTTTGGCGCCGTTGCCAGGAACTATACTAGTCGATATCGTAACTCGCTGTTACACCGTAGAGACTAGGGCATTTTTTTTTCTTTCTTTTCATTTACTACTATGTATCGCCAAACTTTTTCTATAACCCCCACTCCCAGTATTTCGAGGAATCAGCTGGATCCTATAAATCCGATCTCGAAATACTATTGGAGAATTTCAATGCTGCGCCACCAATTCATTCTCACCCAAATTACCTCTGCAACTCCCAATCTCAACATTTCGAGGAACGACAAGAAACCTACAATCCAAACCTTGAAACATTAATTGGGGATTACAATTCGACACTAGCTTATCCTCAACCGAATTCCCTCTACAATCACCAATCCCAACATTTTGAGGAATCGCAAGAATTTTATAATCCCAACCATACCTATCCTCAACCAAATTTCCTCTACGATCACCATAATCAATATTTTGAGGAGTCGCCAGAACCCCGTAAATCCGACCTCGAAATAATAATGGAAAATTTTAATGAAATATCTAGGATGACAAGAAACTTTGTGGAAACACAAAATGCGACGCTAACTTACTTCGAGGAACCACAAGACTCCAATAATTCTAACCCCGAAGCATTAATAGAGGATTTCAATGCAACACCAACTTATCATCAACCAAATTTCCTCTACGATCACCACACCCAACATTTTGAGGAATCGCAAGATTATCATAAATCCAACCTCGAAACCTTAATGGAGGAATTCATTGAAGCACAAACTCTCTCTAGGGTAGAATCTATGATTACGAAGCACTTTGAGGAAACGAAAAATGCAACGCTAACTCCCTTTGAAGAACCTCAAGAATCCCATAATTTTAACTTCGAAACATCAATGGAGGATCCCGACGAGACGCTAACTCACTCTAGATTAGAAGCCATGATGGAGCACTTTGTAGAGACACAGACCGTCCAAAACCAAGAGTTTATCAAACAAAGTCTTCAAAACAATGAAACCCTTAGGCAACTGACCACTATGGTTGAGTCCCTCGCGACTCACAACATGGCATTAGAGACTCAAATCTCCCAACTTGAACAAAACCTTCTAGGACCTTTCCTTGAGGAGCATGTGGATGTTGAAACAACCATTAGTGAAGAACAAATTGTAATTCCTGAGGAGAGTGATAATGAGATTGAGGAAAATGATTATGAGATTGAGGAGAGTGATAATTTGGTTGAAGAGATTTCTAGTGAGAAAAGAGTGGAGATTGAGAAAAATCCACCAACACCAACTGAAAGAGAGGTTGTAGAAAAGGAAGAGAAGGAAGCACCTATAGTTGTTCCTCTTCCCTATACCCCGCCGATTCCTTTTCCACAAAGTTTTATGGAAGCTAAGGTAGAATCCCAATCCAAAACGTATGTGGAGGTATTGGAAAATATCCACACAAATGAACCTTTGCTTGAAGTGTTGCATAAAAAGAGAAATTTAGAGGACCATGAAACCAAGGAGATCATTAGTGTTAAGAGGGTGAGATCAACCTTTGAGGCGGTGGACGAAATTACTAATCCTAAGCTTGAAAAACTAACACTTAGGATAGATCCAGAACCACCACCACGAGTTCAAAAGAGCAAACCACCCCACAGAAAAGAGAAGTTAGAGAACCATAAAACTAGGAATATTACTATTGATAAGAGGGTAAGGTTAACCTTTGAGGAGGTGGATAATATCACTAAGCACGATCTCGAAAAACTGATACTTAGGATCGATCCAGAACCGCCACCACGATTTCAAAAGAATGAACCACCCCACAGAAGAAAGAAAAGAAAATGTGAGGGATATGTGAGATGGCTTGATAAGTGGCCATGGAAAACGAGGTTTGCTAAAATTTCAACCGAGGAGTCATTCTCGAGAGAACCACCTTGAGTGCTTGCACTCTTAAGTCGTCGAGCTATCGACGTTAAACGAAGCGCTGCGTGGGAGGAAACCCACGAGTTTTTAATTTAATGTTTTCCTTTTATTGTTTGAATTTGAAGAAAATAAAAATATGGATCGCTTGTTACTTCTCGACCATATCTAGGCGAAAAATCTATAGACGATCATCTCAAAGATGAGCTGGTCTCCACGCACATTCCTACGAATGTCGCTGCTGGTGGTGACACCATTGATGAGCATGATAGGAGAAGGTATTTCCTCTGGACGCGGAGTAGATTTGGTCGTGATAGCCCGCCAGTAGCATCCATACAGGTTTTGTCTTTCCTTTTTCCACCTTTGATCGAAACATTGAGGACAATGTTTGGTTTAAGTTTGGGGGAGAAGCTTTACCGCTTTCATTTGTTGCTTTATTTATTGTCTTCTAGATGTGTTGTCGAGTCTTTATACGTGAATTTTAGTTGCTATTGAATTTCCCCGTAATTTTAAAAATTTCAACCTCCAACAAAAATTTAAATTTTTGACGCATGGCATACACACTCTGAAAGTATAGAAGGTGTTACAATTTAGGCATTGTTAGAAAGACTTGGAGATGTTTCAACAACATCGATACCGTCCTGACACCCTAAACCTCCTCATTATGTGATATCAATTTGGATGCCCATTATGTCGAGACCTTAGGCTCAAGTTTTCAAAGTAGCTCTTAAGTAGTTTATATTAGCAGTCGGCACCATCTTAAGCACAAACTACGTAGGGAGTCGATGAATATAAGTGAATGATCCTGTTTTTAAATGATTTAATTGAAGAATAGCCTTCTAAGTTAGGTGACCCTCACCCGGTCATTTAGCCCAACGGTTGTTAAGCCAATAAGGATTTAATAATTAGCACCTGTTGTTGGTTGGCCTAGAGGTCACTGGTACTGGGCTTGGTAGGGTGGACTACGGTTCGATCCCCCGCAACCACAGTTGGGAAATATGGGGCTTCGCCATTTAAAAAACCAGAACCCCGTGCTAAAGAAAGAAAAGGATCATAGTCGCTAACCGATTTCTCCTACTATGTGCGTGTACAGATAACGGGCTTAATGTGATTGCGCTTGAATAAAAAGAGTGAAAATAAAAACGAGAGATACAGGTTGAGTTATAATGGCATAATTCGAATTGGTTTGTATAAGGAGGGAGTTTTTGAACATTGTGTCGTTACGGTATCCTTGGTGTTGATAACTATTACCTATCGATGTAACATTTACCTAACACAAATATGATTAGGAGTCGTGTCATGCCCTTGTTTCAAATCTTGCTTAACCATTTTCTTTTACCGTGTGGTTGATTGCTCGAGGACAAGCAATGGTTTAAGTGTGGGGGTATTTGATAACACGAAAATGTATCGTTTATTTGGCTCGATTTATATCAATTATTTCCTTATTTTATTATAATTATGTTATTTTATTGTGATATTATGCGAGTATTTGCTTTGTTTCAGGTTTTATGCTCATATTGAGACTATTTGTGAAAAGGAGAAGAAATGAAGCTAAAATGACTACAAATTGTGCCTAAAAGATGAAAAATGGGTGCTGAAGTGAAAAGAAGGTGCAAAGAAGACCCAATTGTGCAAAGATACAAGCCCAAACTACAAAGAATGAAGAAATGAATATATATATATATATATATATATATATATATATATATAATATATATATATATATAAATATATAATATAAATATTATATATATAAGAACGTGGGCCCCACGCCACATTTATATATATATATTAAATATATATATATATATATATATATATATATATATATATATATATATATATATATATATATATATATATATATATATTGAGACATATATATAGTATATATATAGTGACGTGAGTCACTTATATATATTGGTGAAAATGGAGACGCACGTCTCCCATTTTTTACGGTGCCACGTCTCCTTAGGAGACGCCCGTCTCCTCCTACTAGGTCCACTTGAGACGCACGTCTTAAGTCTGTTTTGAAATTGGAGAATTTCACGCCGCAACGTACTTCTGCAGAGTCATTAATGTGCTACATTTTAGGAGAAAAAAGGGGACCAGCTAGAACGAGCAGTTACCGCAAAGAGCACTATATAAAGAATCAGATATTCACGTAAAAGGGGTTGGACCATGCTTAGTCCCAGCCACCATTTTTAGTTCAGTATTATTTCCCTTTCATTCCAGCATTTTTAATTCCAGCTTTTATTTCTACTTTCTTTTATATTTTCTCACAACAATTTCTACACCGGAAATTATTGTGAATCTTTAACGGATCTAACCTTACGTTAGATTTGGTTTTTAATTTCCTTGTTTAATTTACGCCGAATAATTTCTGAAGAACAATCCAACCAACCTGTGGTGGAAGTTCAAGTATTCCAAGATTCGAGTTTTATTTCAGATTTATATTATTCAGGTTTATTATTTATCGCCTTTATTTATATTTATTTGCATGATATATTATATGCCAATTAATATGCCTAATATTATGAACCGAATTTATTTATGCATGTTTAACCATATTAATATGTCTGGCTAATTTATTTAGATGTCGGTATGTAGAGTAATTTAGCCGTAGGGATCCGAAATAAATTGGCTTAATTATGTTTTATTAAATATCACTTGTTTTTGGTCTGTATGTCTAATTTAATTAGTAAGTCTTAAAACCAATAGAGCGAAAGTTTGAGGGGTTAAGACGGTCAAAGGTTAAAATCAATAGAGCGAAAGTTTGAGATCTTTAACTGGATAGTAGACATAGGACATTAGTTTTAAGGATGGCGAAAGCGTATTAAAACTAATTAGAACTTATTTATTTTCAAAAATTGTTTTTACACCCGAGCGGGATGGCGAAAGCGTACGTTAGGGATATTAGCATGTTCCGAGTCAACAGAGCGAAAGTTTGAGATTAGGAGATTTAAATAGATAACAACTTCATAAAATAAGCATTTTATTAATTACGTTGTTTTCAAAAAGCGTTTCTAAATCTGGTGGGATGGCGAAAGCGTACATTAAGAGTTAGGATCGTAGTCTGAATCAATAGAGCGAGAGTTTGAGAGGAGGACTTTTAAATAACATAGTTAGTAAAGATCTTTGATTTAATTAGAATCTGGCCAATGGAACTTCGGATCACCTAACTTAGATGAAATACATACTGATATCCGTTTGTTATTATATTTTACCTAGATTTAAGATTTTAGTTTCCCCATTTATAAAAAACCCAAATATCATTAGCCTTAGCTTTACATAGTAACTTTAGATAACGGTAGGTCGATTTATAGTCCCTGTGGATTCGATATCTTTTAAAACTACACGACACGACTGTGCACTTGCAGTTATCCCGACTAATAGACACGCAAAGTCGCGATCACGCCCAAGAAGCAATCAACATGAGAGCTGGTGCTCCATATCTGCTTATGAAGAAGAAAAGAAGATGGTCTTACAAGAAGGAATTAATTTCAAGAACTGAAGCTCTAATCTCCTTACTCTAACTAGAAAAGACCAAACTTAAAGAAGCAATCAATACAAGAGTTAGTGCTCTTAATCTGCTTTCAAAGATTATTCATTCACTCAAAATGATTACTTGTCATTGTATATAAACAAATGTACTTAGACATAGGAGAATATCTGCTTAACTAAGAAGCACACTTGTAATCTCTAGAAGATGTATGAACGTTATATCCTGATAGAATCACTGAACGGTTCATCGTCTACAGTTAGTCACGAGCAGATTAGCTTGTGCAGGGTCAGTCACAACAGTTTGGTTGTGTGGGGTTAGTCACAGCAGTGGGTTGTGCAGGAGTCAATGGATGTTATATTTGTGGATCAGATCACTGAACAGTCCATTTCAGTTAGTCACAAGTAGTTGGCTTATGCAGGGGTACTAGATTGATGAACGTTTTATCCTGATGGGATCACTGAACGGTTCAGTCATCTAGGGGTTAGTCACTCGCGGGTAGCTTGTGCAGGGTTAGTCACAGCAGTTAGTTGTGTAGGTTATTAGTCACTCCGGTTGATCATGCAGTTGTAATAAAGTTTGGTTATAGTGGATTAAGTCCTTTGGAGAGATGCAAAATCACCTGAGGATGGTGGACTGGAGGTTGCCTTATTTAGAAGGTGAACCAGGATAAAAATGAATGAGTCTTTTGCTTTCTGTAAAATTCATTTAACTCAGAACATTCACGCAGAATGTCTTCAGAACTGTACTGAGACAAGTCTGAAGTTCTGATGATATAAAGAAGTTAAAATGAATATATCATTGGTTATGCAACTCCATTCCAAACATGCTTCTGCAACATTAAATCATATCCAGAAGATGAGATATTAATAGAAAGAAAAGAATTTAGAGAAAGGGAATTTTAATTTGATAAAGAACACAATTCAATCCCCCGCTTTCTTGTGTTTTTCTCCACCTTCAGCTGCTAAGCCCAAAATTGTTGCTGCTGAGACCAAGCCTACTGTTGTGCTGCCCCAAAACTCCCAAAACCTGCTGTTTGCACCAACCAAAGGTTACCTGAATTGACCAAAACAAAAAAACTACAACAGAAAGAGTAAAAAATAGAGGCCATATCATGGAAAAAGTTGGCAGCAACAAACAAAAATTGCAGAAGAAAATAGGGTAATAGGAATAGAGAGAAAAAAGCATTGTGTAGAATTATCCCAATCAAGATTTTTGTTCAAACCTTTATTCCCCCTAATTCTTGAAGGTTGACCTAGTATAAATACTGATAAACCCTATAATAGAGGGGAGGAAGAATCGGCAGCCACCCTTTGTCACAGAAGAAACCTAAAAACCCATCACTAAAAGCTCAAGAGAAAAATACGCAAAGAAATACTCAAAGTTTTCACATTGAAACTCTGAGATATTTGAGCACAGTCCCTACACACAAGCTAAGCTACATGGTCCCAGTTCAGACTCAAAAAGAAAGCTCTTGACAGAAAGACATAGAGAAAGCTACTGGATGCTTAATATTATCTAAAGTTTTCTATCACTCTTATTCTCAGATTAAGGTATTTGTTCAAACCTTTGTATAAACTCTAAAATGTTGAGGATGTTTTGTATCTGAGTGATCCATTATGTGCTTTTGTCTGTGTATTTTGACTCCCTCTGATGCCATGCTTTGAACTCAATTAACTCATCGATGAAAAGCCCAAATGGAGGAGCTTTTGGCTAAAATTCCATGGTGCTGAGATGATGTTGCAATACTGAGTTATTGATATTGTCATATTGAGCCACTGATGTTGTTTTCCTTTATTTATTTTTTCTGCTCTCTCTCTGCAATAACCATATATATTTCATAAGAAAAAAATCTAAAATCAAAACCGAATAACACTTTTGAAAGTTAATCAACCCTAAGGCTATGTTTGGATAACATAAAATCAACAGAGTGGAATGGAACAGAGCGGAGTGGGATGGAGCGGAGTGGAGCGGAGCGGAACGAAGATACCATTTCATTGTTTGGAAATTTTAGGACGGAATAAGGTAAGTTATTCATTCCGCCCGAATCGGGGGGGAAGAAAAATGGTGGTAAGTGATGGAATGGAGTGGAATCCATACCACTCCATTCCGCCCTGTTCCATCCGTTTTTAAATTATCCAAACAATGGAATATCATTTTATTCCGTCTCATTCCGCTCCGCTCCATCCGGTTCCATCAATCCAAACAAAGCCTAACAGATTTATGACTTAATAGCAGAGAGTAATAAGAAGAATCAAATTGTTGTATTACCTTTGAAATCATAAGCGAGAATTGATTGATATTTCTGTGAGAACTGAGAGAAATTGGAGAGAATGAGATTGTTGTTGTTCGTATGACGACGTGACAGGATCGATTTGAAGTCCCACGTTTCTTTTATTCAATTTTCACGATAACACCGAGCGAGTGACACCGAGAGATGAACAGAGAATCGACAGAGGTCGATTGAGAGATTGAGATGAATAGGAACGAGATCAAGAGAGGATTGAAGATGAGAGGTTGATGATGATATTTTGTTGTTCGTTTCTATCGAGCGTTGAGAGATGGAAGATTTTTTCACGGTTTTGAGAATGAACGTTTTTTCACGATTTTTTTGGAAAAAAGGGGCCGCTGATTTCTGACTAGGGTTTTTGTTTAACCCTTTTCTTTGAATAAGAGAAAGAGGGAGGATCCGGATCGACCCGACCCAGTATTAGTTTTGTTTGGCAACCTTGTTTATTTGTTTGTCATGGGCTTAATCCCTCTAAACTCCAAACCCCCAGCCCAGGCTTTCCCCTTTGTTTTTCCTCTTCATTTTTATTTTTATTAATATTTATATCTTAGTTGTTTTTTCTTTTAAAACAAAAGGTAAATGACCTTTTCTTTATTTAAATATTTCCATATAAAATATAAAAAATACCATTTCCTTAGATATATGTTAGATTACTTTGTTATTTCATCAAAATATTTTTAAAAAAAAATAATAAAAAAGATTTCCCTTCTAGATATTATCATCTTAGGAATAATCTTGTTTGTGCCTTTGTATGAATTGCTTGCCGTTACTTGTGTGTATGCTTGTATGTTTAATCTTATGTCTGTTATCTCGTTCATCTTTTGCCACTCACTTAAAAAAAACTCTCGATCCAACGTCAAGCCATTTTCAATTTTTGTAAGTCGATTGTCTTGTGCATCGCCATCAACCTTCTCCTTTCTCAAATTCAATAATGATTTTCAAATTGTTTTCAAACGCTTGATCCAACATCAAGTTGTTAATGCAAAAACCTTTTTTCTTAATCATGCCGAAAGTTCGAGTGACAATTGGTGAACACCTCTTGAATACCTTGATCTTTTGGATTAAAACACATTAATTAAGTTTTTGTTAAAAAAAAGATCTTTCTTTATCAAATCAAAGGGATCAAGTGACAAGAGGTGGACACCTCTTGAATATCTTGGGTCCCTTGAATCTAACCTAAATTAAACGTTCATTCTCTAAAGAATCCTTCTTTATCAAATCAAAGAGATCGAATGACGAGAGGTTCACACCTCTTGAATATCTTTGGTCCTTTGAATTAAAACATATATAGTAAAAGTTTGTTTTCCTTTAAAAAAATATTTCTTAATCAAATCAAGAGCTCAAGTGACAAGAGGTGAACACCTCTTAAATATCTTGATCTTTGAATCAAAACACATTAATTAAATTGGATAACAAGAGAAAATTGGACACGCTTCCTTTTGAATACCTTGGGTAAAGACGCACTAGGAGAATTCATATGCTCAAACCTTTACTAAATATTGGATAACAAGTGACAATTGGAAGCACATCCTTTTGAATATCTTGGGTGAACAACGCGCTAGGAGCACACCTATGCTTAAAATGTTCACTAAACATCCTTCATAAAATCAATCAACAAACTCGTAGTTTTTTCTTCGAACTATGGTTGCTGTGACTTTCCCATTGCACGAGGGAGTACATAGGCACAAGACGTGATGTCTTTCCGAGCACAATAATAAAAATCCTTTTTTTCTCGATTAATAAGCTAAAGAACGCAAACATCACACAAACACTCATTCATAAAACTAACTAAATGGGTACCATCGAGTACGATGGATGTGAGGGGTGCTAATACCTTCCCCTCACATAACCGACTAACGAACCCTAATTTGGTTGTGATGACCATCTTATCCATTTCTTTTTTATGTGTGGGTTTTATTCAACATTTTCCCTTTCCTTTTTGGAATAAATAAAGATCAATGACGATTTTGTTATATTCCGAGTGTGTGAAAGCTCGAGTATTTTTGGCCGGCCGCGACACTTATGCTACTTGTTTTCTAATTTTTAGTAGGTTGTTACATCAAAAATGTGATATAAAACTAGTTTAATTTTTTGTTTTTGATTTCATACCATGCATGATGATTAAAAAGAGTTTTTGACTCACTCATATGTTCTGATGCTAGTTGTTGTTACATAAAAAATGTGATGTAGAAATAGTTTACTTTTTGTTTTTGATTTTGATTTCATGTTGAGCATGATAATTAAAAAAATAATGTGACCCTCACATGTTCTTAACCTTACCAATAATTTAAAAATTACCTAACCCAAGATAGCATGATGATTATAAAAAATTGTGACACTCATATGTTCTTGTGTTACCTATTTTCTTATTTTTAGTAGGTTGTTACATCAAAAATGTGATGTAAAACTAGTTTAGTTTTTGTTTTCGGTTTCATGCAGTGCTCGATGATTATAAAGAGTTTTTGACTCACTCATATGTTCTTATGTTTGATGTTTTATGATTTTTAGTAGGTTGTTACATACAAAATGTGATGTAGAAATAATTTCGTTTTCGTTTTCGATTTCGATTTCGTTTTTTATGCTGTGAATGAGGATTAAAATTTTTGTGACACTCATAAGTTCTTATGATACCTGTTTTCTGATTTGTAGTAGGTTGTTATATAAAAAATTTGATGTAAAACTGGTTTAGTTTTTGTTTTCAGTTTCGATTTTATGTCGTGCATAATGATTAGAAAGAGTTTCTGACTCACTCATATGTTCTTATGCTTGCTATTTTCTGATTTTCCATAGTTTGTTACATAAAAAGTGATGTAGAAATGGTTTAGTTTTTGTTTTCGATTTCATGCTATGAATAATGATTAAAAAAAATTTTGACACTCATATGTTCTTACACTACTAATTTTCTGATTTTTAGTAGGTTGTTACATAAAAAATGTGATGTAAAACTAGTTTAGTTTTTGTTTTTGATTTTGATTTCATGGCGTGCATGATGATTAGAAATAGTTTCTGACTCACTCATACGTTCTTATGCTTTCTGTTTTCTGATTTTTTATAGGTTGTTACTTAATTTTTTTTATTAAAATGCATTCAATTATTTTTACTATATAACCCTATAAATAATTATAAAATTACCTAAGTCAAGATAGTATAGATTAGTCTGGAAGTACAAGTCTTGCAACTCTTCCTGTTTCCAATGAATGATGTAATCATATTCCTTCCCTTTTCGTCGAATCTTTCGAAGCTTTTCATGTATTGATTTCATCTTATCCTCAACAGTTAGAGTAGGAAGATTGCAAATAATATTAAATAAAGTTAATAATATAGTTCATCTCAATTATTTTTAATGCTTAAGAAACAAAAAATAACTAACTTTGGGGCAATCCCTGGGTTGGTAACAGGTAGGTTTGGGTCACCAGGGGAAATTATTGGGTTGGCAACAGCATGGTTTGGGGATCCATGGGTTGGCGACAACATGGTTTTCAGGGTTGTCCATTTTTCTGGTAAGGGAGCTACTAAAAATTAGAAAACAACAATTATAAGAACATATGAGTGAGTCAGAAAATTTTTCTAATCATCATGCATGACAAGAAATCGAAAACAAAAACTAATATAGTTTTACATCACAGTTTTGATGTAACAACATACTAAAAATTAGAAAACAGGTAGCATAAGAACATATGAGTGAGTCACAAACTCTTTCTAATCATCATGCACGACATGAAATCGAAAACAAAAACTAAACTAGTTTTACATCACATTTTTTATGTAACAACCTATTAAAAATCAGAAAGTACATAGCATAAGAACATATGAGTGTCACAAAAAATTTTGAATCATCATGCATCGGATGAAATCCAAATCGAAAACGAAACTAAACTATTTCTACATCACATGTTTTTTATATAAAAACCTACTAAAAAATCAGAAAATAGCAAGCATAAGAACATAAGAGTGAGTCAAAAACTCTTTCTAATTATCATGCACGACATGAAATCGAAATTGAAAATGAAAACTAAACTAGTTTTACATCACAAAAATGTAAAAATTGTTTGGTTTTTACAACAAAAATGTGATGTACAACTAGTTAACTTTTCCATTTCGTTTTCGATTGCATACTGTGCGTGATGATTAGAAAGAGTTTCTGACTCACTCATATGTTCTTATGCTTGCTATTGTTACATAAAAAATGTGATGTAGAAATAGTTTAGTTTTTGTTTTCAATTTCGATTTCATGCTGAGCATGATGATTAAAAAAACTTTGTGACACTCAGATGTTCTTAACCATATCACTAATTTAAAAATTACCTAAGCCAGATAGCGAGATGATTCAAAAAAACCGTGACACTCATATGTACCAATGCTACCTTTTTCTCATTTTTAGTAGGTTGTTACATGAAAAATGTGATGTAAAACTAGTTTAGTTTTTATTTTTGATTTCAGTTTCATGCCATGCATGATGATTAGAAAGAGTTTCTAACTCCTTCATATGTTCTTACATTTGTTGTTTTCTGATTTAGTAGGTTTTTACATTAGAAATATGATGTAGAAATAGTTTAGTTTTCGTTTTTTGATTTCATGTTGTGCGTGATGATTAAATTTTTTTGTGACACTCATATGTTCTTATGCTACCTGTTTTCTGATTTTTAGTAGGTTATTACATCAAAAATGTGATGTAAACTAGTTTAGTTTTTGATTTCGATTTCATGCCGTGCTTGATGATTAGAAAGAGTTTCTGACTAACTCATATGTTCTTAAGCTTACTGTTTTTCTATTTTTAGTAGGTTGTTACATAAAAATGTGATGTAGAAATAGTTTAATTTTTGTTTTTGATTTCATGTTGTACATAATAATTAAAAAAATTGTGACACTCATATGTTCTTATGCTATTGGTTTTCTGATTTTTAGTAGGTTCTTACATCAAATATGTGATGTAAAACTAGTTTAGTTTTTAATTTCGATTTCATGACGTACATGATGATTAGAAAGAGTTTCTGACTCACTCGTATGTTCATATGCTTGCTTTTTTCTGATTTTTATTAGGTTGTTACATAAAAAATGTGATGTAGAAATAGTTTAGTTTTTGTTTCTGATTTCGATTCCATGTTGTACACGATTATTAAAAAAAATTGGGACACTCATATGTTCTGATGCTACTTTTTTTCTAATTTTTAGTAGTTTGTTACATAAAAAATGTGATGCAAAACTAATTTAGTTTCCGTTTTTGATTTCGATTTCTTGCCGTGCATGATGATTAGAAAGAGTTTCAGAATAACTCATATGTTTTTATGCTTGCTGTTTTTTATTTTTAGTAAACTATTACATCAAAAATGTGATGAAGAAATAGTTTGGTTTTTGTTTTCAATTTTATGTTGTGCATGATAATTAACAAAAAGGGTTACTGAACTTTTTCGTCCCTTTAAATATTTCAAATTTCGCTTTTAGTCCCTCCAAAATTTTCCTTCAAGAAATCGTCCCTTCAAAATTTTTCTTCCTAACTATTGGTCCCTAACATCAAATTTCGTAGCTAATCGGTGGCTAAAGTCGTAGCTAATCTCTAGCAAATTTGACGTTAGGGACCAATAGTTTAGACGGAAAATTTTGAAGGGACGATTTCTTAAAGGAAAATTTTGGAGGGACTAAAAACGAAATCTGCAATATTTAGAGGGACCAAAAAGTTCATTAACCCTAAAAAAAATTGTGACACTCATATGTTCTTATGCTACCACTATTCTGATTTTTAGTAGGTTCTTACATCAAAAATGTGATGTAAAACTAGTTTAGTTTTCGATTTTGATTTCATGCCGTACATGATGATTAAAAGAGTTTATGACGCACTCATATGTTCTTATGCTACCTGTTTTCTGATTATTAGTAGGTTGTTACATAAAAAATGTGATGTAAAACTAGTTTAATTTTCGTTTTTGATTTCAATTTCATGACGTGCATGATGATTAGAAAGAATTTCAGACTCACTCATATGTTCTTATGCTTGCTGTTTTTTATAGTAGGTTGTTACATAAAAAATGTGATGTAGAAATAGTTTAGTTTTCGATTTCGATTTCATGTTGTACATGATGATAAAATTCTTTCTAATCATCATTTTTTTACATCACATTTTTTTATCTAACAACCTACTAAAAATATAAAAAACTGCAAGCATAAGAACATATGAGTGAGTCAGAAACTCTTTCTAATAATCATTCTCTGCATGAAATCGAAATTGAAAATGATAACAAAACTAGTTTTGCATCACATTTTTTATGTAACAACCTATTAAAATTCAGAAAACATGTAGCATAAGAACATGTGAGTGTCACAAATTTTTTTAATTATCATGCACAACATGAAATCGAAAACGAAAACTAAACTATTTCTACATCACATTTTTTATGTAACAACCTAAAAAAAATAAGAAAACAGCAAGCATAAGAAAATATGAGTGAGTCGGAAACTTTTTCTAATCATTATGCACGGCATGAAATCGAAATCGAAAACGAAAACTAAACTAGTTTTATATCACATTTTGTATGTAACAACCTACTAAAAATCAGAAAACAGGTAACATAAGAACATATGAGTGTCACAAAAAAAAATTAATCATCATGCACAACATGAAATCGAAAACAAAAATGAAAACTAAACTATTTCTACATTACATTTTTTATGTAACAACCTACTAAAAATCAGAAAACAGCAAGCATGAGAACATATGAGTGAGTCAGAAACTCTTTATAATCATCATGCATGACATGAAATTGAAAACGAAATGGAAAATTTAACTAGTTCTGCATCACATTTTTGTTGTATGGAATTTCTAAAAAGCAAAACATGCAATAAAGATCAAAATTCTAAAAAAAAAAAAAGGGCTAGAACCTACTATAAACCTAAAAACACAACATAAGAACATGAGTGAGTGTCTTAAAACGAAGTTGAAAAGTTAATTAGTTCTACATCACATTTTTAGCCGAAGAAAAGAAAACAGCGTAAGAAACGAACATATTAAAACTCAGAAAACCACATATGAAAATGAAATGAAAAACATTAAAAACTAACTTGCATTGAATTTATTTTTAGACGAAGAAAAGAAAAGCCTACGAAAGAAGAAGAAGATTGATTTTCAGGTCCTTGTGGTTTCTCTCCTTCTAAATCTTGAAGTTTCTCTCGTTGAACAGCCTAATATTAGTACTATTTATATACTGAACAAAAATATACAGAGAGAAATGAATCGGTAATGGTTTGTTTTAAATTTGGACTTCAAATATTTATAAACCAGAATAAACTATTAGTTTCAATTACTGATACTAAAAAAAATCATAAATAAAATACATAGAAGATTTTAGAATATTCTAGTTTAATTCACTTGTACTAATTTAATTCACTAATTCACTAGTACATTCGTAATAATTTATTTAGGTCCATATAGTGTAATTTAATTCACTAATTCACTAGTACATTCGTAATAATTTATTTAGGTCCATATAGTGTATTTATTTTTAATGAATCTAATTGAAAACTATTTCTAAAGTATTGCTCTCTATTGCCTATACTCTAAAGTATTGCTCTCTATTAATATTAATTAGTTGTATGTTTTTTATAACATTAGGTATGGTGCATCCCGATAACATTCCCAAATCTAATGTGTTTCAAGTTGTTTCACATCTCGTATCTTCTATCGTATCTAAGGTGGTAGATATTCGTGACCATTTTGAAAATGCAGAAGAGTTTGAATTACGCGAAGACATGTTGCAATGGATTCGTACAGAGGCCACGAAACTAGGATTTAGTGTTGTGATTGGAAGGTCCGATAATGGTATGGATAAAAGATGTGCATTTGTGACTTTGACATGCGAAAGAAGTGGGAAATATATGTGTCATTCCTAGAATTTGAAATTCGACGACACCGGTTCAATAAAATGTGAATGTTCATTTAAGTTCCGTGGTTATCTGTTGGCAAACAAGAAATGGAGATTTAATGTGATATGTGGTTTACTCAATTATGATTTAAGTCAAAACTTAGTCGATCATCCAATTGCATGTCAGCTCTTTCTGGATGAGAAGACATGTGTTTCTGACTTGACATTGAATTTGGTACCGCCCAAAAACATACTTGCGACCTTGAAGCGTAAGAGACCCGGAATACATCCAATATCATTAAAATTTACAATAGGTGGTATCAATCAAAATTTGCGATGAGGGGCGATCGAACCGAAATGCAACACCTCTTGAAAATTCTAGATGAAAATAATTATGTTTCTATGAACCGAAGATGTGAGGATGGGGTAATAGTAAGAGATATTTATTGGACTCATCCTGATTCCATTAAGTTGTCCAACATGTTTCCCACCATGCTCATGATGGATTCAACGTATAAGATCAACAAGTACAGGCTTCCATTGTTGGAAATTGTTGGTGTTACGTCGACTGAGAAGACGTATTATGTTGGTTTTGCATTTCTAGAGTGCGGAAAAGAGGACAACTTTGCATGGGCTTTAGAGGTTTGTAGGTCAATGTTGAAGGATCAAGAAGATATACCGAAAGTCATTATTACCGATCGAGATACATTAATAAATTCGATTGCAGCTGTATTTCTCACTTCTTACACATTACTTTGTAGGTACCATATTACTATAAATGTGAGAAGTCGGGTTAAACCCATGGTGGGGACAAAACAGATTGTAGGTGAAGATGGAAAACTGGTCAAGGCGGGTGTCATTGTGGAGAAAATTATAGAGCCATGGAATGTTATAATAAATGCATCTACAAAAGAGTTATACGCTGATGATGTTTTACATTTCAGGAAGGTTTGCGTGAAATATCCTGATCTATTGAAATATGTTGAAAGCACAATTTGGATTAGTTAAAGAAGAAGATTGTTTGTGCCTTGACTCATCATGTTATGCACCTCGGAAATACAACAAAAAAACAAGTTGAGTCTTCTCATGCATGTCTGAAGACTTGGTTGGGAAATAGCAACGGTTATTTGATTATGGGATGGGATTTTGTGAACCAGATGATACCAAACCAGCATAATGAGATACTTACAACATTTGGTCGTAGTATCACGGTGTTGGAACACAGTTTCAAGGACAACGCCCTATATTCTCAGTTGGTCGGTAACATCTCTCGGTCAGCTATGAATTATATTTTTCACAAAGTCAAACGAGCTTCTAATGTCGGTTCCGACAGCTCAAAGTGTGGTAGCACAATTATGAAAACATGTGTTTTCCCTTGTGCTTGTGTCATATCTAAGAAAATGAAAGTTAATTGCCTGATACATATGGACGAGGTCTCCCATCATTGGAAGAGACTCAGTTTTGAAGATGACGGTAAAATGAAAGACTTTTGAAAGGGAAGCGATACAAGAAAGATTTTTGAAAGCCGATGATGCCACCCAAATTCAAATCAAAGATCAATTGAGGAAGATTGCATTCCCGGAGACCACAGAATTGAAACCACCCTCTTAACCGGTTAAAACTAAAGGGGCGCCTAAGAAGGTGAAACCGACATCGGGCGATAATTCAACAAAGAGGAGTCATTCGTATTTTGAACAGGTTGACAAAGTTTTTCCCGATTCACCTACTCTTAAATCTCATAAAAGTGTTTTCAAAGGAGCTTGTATTAGAAAACTACCTCTTACACCGCATCCACAAAATATACCATTCATCGAGGAGATGCTGGTTTTTATGCATAAGTACATTGAACAAATCGTCAATGTTAGGGGTGACGGTAACTTTGGGTTTTGAGCTATTTTGGGTTTGATCGGTAAAGGGGAAGAAGATCATCATATTGTCCGAGATACTCTAATCAGAGAGTTGAGAGGCAATAGAGAATTATACACACGGGTGCTCAGGACTAAAGAGAAATCTGGAGACATATATAACGCTCTTGTACCTTGCGTCAGTGGAGATGCATCGGAGGATAAATGGATGTACTTCCCTGAAATGGCTCATCTCATAGCAACTGCAAATGAGAGAGTGGGTATTAATCTCACAAGATATGGTTTCTCAGAGACTTTTTTCCCACTACGCACTACTCCACCTGCAAATCCCAATGATCGTGTCATCTGTGTTGGGTGGGTTTCAAATCTGTGGCATTTTGTTCAAGTATATTTGAAACCGGGATGCCATATACCACTTACATCACCGAAGTGGGTGAATCATTACAATGTCCTATCCGAGACCTGGTCGGACCAATTTATTGAAAGGATGCAAGACTACACCAAGTTGAACAAAATTGAAATAGAAAAAATAAAGGAAAAATCAAAAGGGGTACCACCTGTGGATTTGTCCGGCGACAATTTTTTTGGCTCATTTAATTAGTTAGGTATCATTTTATTATATATGCCATTTTGTTAAGAGAGTCTCTTTCGGTTAATGTATTATTGACCAAAAACATCATCTTTAAATACATGTGGTTTTCTATTATTGACCAAGAATCTCTTCAGTTCCTGTTTCTGTTTTTTTTCTATTTTTCAGTCCTAGTTCCGGAAATTTATTTTCGGCTTATATTTAGGGATTTAGGGTGAAACTGGAAACGCTATTCCGGTTTTTACTCTGTCACATATAGAATTTGTAAGGTCCATGTTTGCCTCCAATTACTATAAATAAGCTCACTTGGTTCCATACCTTAACACAAAAAACCACAATGAACATCATATGGCATGTTGGAAATGTCCACTTTGCCGACAATACTCCATCACAAGAATATAAGTTCACTGAGTACATCCCTCTTGAAGATCTGTAATGCATATTGCAGGACCTGCTACCTTATGACGATAATCACAAAGTTGTGAAGATCGAGTACCGCTAGCCATCCGTTGACAAAGATGGGAAGCTTGAGTTCATCATTTGTGAGCTAAAGAAAGACGCTGATATACGGGCTATGTGGAATACTGTAGCGGTGAAATTTGTGAGACTAAAGCCATTGAATTAACTTAGCTCATATGTTTTAAACAGAGTCGCCACCCCGCTTTATTGTTTCCAAAGGAAATGGGAGAAAGAGCAAATAAAACCCACATAAGTTTTTAAAATCAAAACTAATAAAATTATCAGAGATTTGGGTAAGGGGGGTTTGTTATGCAAGGGGAAGGTTTTAAGCACCCCTCACATCTATGGTACTCCATAGGAACCTCTTTGAAAATATTATTGTTGTTGTTATTAAAACTGGTTTTGTGTTTACGGATTTTTGTTTAAATAGAGTGGGGGGATGAGAAAATAAGGTTTTTAAAATAGATCTTGGTAAGATATCGCATCTCAGGCCTACATACCCCTTGAGTGCAATAGAGAAGTCAGAGCTTTTGTAGTTCTTCTTAAAAGGAAAATAAAAGAGCCAAGTGGCAAGTGGCAAAATCTTTTTGGGTGTTGAGCTTTAACAATACTCAACGAGTTTTTAAAATGTTAAGCTTTAACAATACTTAACAAGTTTAATAAAAAGGATCCAAGCTTTAACAATACATAGCTAAGGTTTAATAAAATAAATTGGTTGAGCTTTAACAATACAAAACCAAGGGTTGATTTAAAAAGGTTGAGCTTTAACAAATCAAAACCATTTTTAAAACAAGTGGGGTGCAAAGCTTTAACAATACTAAGCACAAAGATAAAAGAGATTTGGAAGAGAGATTGAGTACCTTTACAATTTTAGTCAATAATGTTCCCATTCCTTTGGATATTTCAACAACAACTTAAGCAATCAATCATACATACCTCAAGTGTGTGTGTGTGTGTGTGTGGGCGCGCGCGCTTGTGTGATAACATGTGTCACAAAAGTAAACAAGTGAGTATACAATGATAATACTATAAAATAAATTAAAAAGGTACAAGAATAAAAATCAGCAAGTATATGTACAAACACAAAGAAAGATATCAAAGCTACAAGTTATATTAACATGGTGAAGCTAAAGATCAAAGATTCAAATTAAGGTTTTTCAAATATTAGGGTTTTAGAACCACACCTAAACCTAATTGATTTTAAAATGATTTAAATACCAAACTCTAAAGGAGAGTGGGTCTAATGGTACATGGTATGATCAAAGATAATTTAACCTAGCCCTAAATAAATTCACACAAAAAAACAAGAGTTTACTTAGTGAAAATATCAAAAAGAAATGATTTTAAAAGCTTTTAGCAAGCATAAAAATACTTGTTTTTGTTTTAATTTTTAAATGACTAAATAAATAATATTTTGGATTTTTAAATTTTATTCATAAAATAGATTGGTTAAATGAGAAGCATGCAAAAAATCACTTAAAAATAAGTTTATTTGCTATTTTAAATAAAATATCAAAGTTGTAAAATAAAAATGAAGAAAACAAGTGTTAAAAAATAAAGCTGGCCGTAGCAAGACTTGAACCCACTCCCCTTAAGTGAAAGGCTCAAAACATAGCCACTAACCCAACGCGCTCTATTTGTTAAAAAAATACGCGCGTAAATATATATATTAAAAAACATGTTTTAAAGCTGAGTTGAACTTCATCTTCAACCTCCAGCTCGTGATTCTCAAAAATTCAAACTTGTTCAATACTTGATCATTTCCATAAATTCAAAAGGGAAACATGTTCATATTTTATCCACGATTCTAACCATGTATCATTTGTTAATTTATTTGACCTATAACTCTTTAATTTATGGAAAAAAGCTAAGAACCCTAAAACTTCAAAGTCAAATTAAATGATCTACATTTTGAATAAATGAATGAAACAAAAATGACACAAAAATGGACTTTCAATTGAGAGGGTGACTTTGAGATTTCTTGTGTGTTTGATGCAAGAGACTTTGGTCTCTATTTATAGGCACAAAATGTGATTTGTGGAGGGAAAAATCAGAGCAATTGGCTGTATGAATTTCAAATTGTGTACTTTTGCTTATTCATGAAGAAATGATAAATTTGTGGTTTCAATGGTGAAGTACAATGCTTTAAGCATGCTTGGAGAGATTCTTCTACAGCTTAGAATGTTGCTTGTTGTGTTTGCGATGCTTTTGGTGCAGAGGGAACCTTGTAGTGGATCAAGAGAAATTGACTTGGTGTATAAAGCTTCTATTTCAAAATGGAAGTCACCACTTTATTCTTGAAATGGAAAGGATTCTTGGACAATGCTTGAAACACTTGGATTATAGCTCAAAAGCAAGTGTAATCTTCTGATTATAGGGTGTTAAACAAGTTATAGGACCTGTTTGTGCTTGATTCTTGCAGATTTGGATAAGCTTGGATCATGGTTCTTCATGTACATACTTTGAAATTCAAGTGTTATGGTGCGTTATTCACAAATTCATAACTCTTAGCTCAAGGGTTGAAATTTCATGCTAATGGTCTCTTTGAAAAGCCTTTGCTACATACTTCAATCCACTTGTTTGTTGTTTCTTCAAAATCATTTTGGAACTAGGTGAAAATTGGTCACAAATTTGGAAGAAATCTAGGTTAAAACACTTAGAAAATTTCTAAGTCTTTTGTTAGAAACTTCATGATCTCATAACTCTCAAATGATTCATTTTTTGAAAAAAAGTTATATGTGACAAAGTTGTTCATTGGATCAAGATCTACAACTTTCATGTTAGAAGTATTTTTAGTTGCATACTTGAAACTTGAAGTATCTTGCCCATGAAGTTATAGCCTAAATACTTGAAAATACTTAAAAAATTTCTAAGTCTTGGAATTTTCCAACTTTGACTTTTGTTGACTTTTTTATTCTTGATTGATTTTCTTGATTTTTCTTGATCAAATGAATTTAATAATCATATGTTGATTATTTTGATATTCAAAAGTCCATAACTGAGCAAATTTCTCAAAAGTCAAAGGTTGACATGTACAGTTGACTTTTTCCAAATGAACTGCATTCTTGAGGATTCCAATTGAGTCAAGCTCTTCTCTTCAAATGAATGATGTGAGTGGATTATAATGATGTATTGAAAACCCTTGAATCATGTTTTGAGCCATGGAGCCATATGTCCTGATTAAAAGTCAACTTCCTAGATGAATTATGTCAAAAACCCTAATTTGTGCACCAGATGAATTTGGAAGTTGTTGACCTTGAATTGAGCCACCCTTAGACTTGAATTTTGATGGGGATAATCACTTGAGCATATGATAATGTTTGAAATCCTTTTTGGATTTCAAAACCCTAATCATGTCTGAGCCTCCTAATCAATCACTTGCCTTGGGAAACAAGCAACAAGCAAAACACAATCTCTTTTTTCTATATTTTGTTAGCAAATGGTATATAAATAATAATGATGATGATGACCATAATATGCACAAAATGACGTGGGATCTCAGGGTCAAAAATTGGGGTACAACAAATACTTTTGCCAGTTTTGAAGCGAAAGTTTCGATCGACCTAGATGGAACTATTTCGAGATCGGTTGATGATATTATCATGATGTTGCAACGTCCACGTGGATGTTGAAGTCTAATGTTTAATGTATGTTTAAATCCTTAATGTATTTCCTATGTTATGATATGAATTGTATTTTGAGTTAGTTAAATTGGTGTTATTCAATGTTGTATTTCTGCTTTGTGTGTAGCACAAAACTAGAAATCTTTGTCCGGGTCTTAACCGGGAATGAAGTTCTGGTTTCAGTGTATATTTTAATAAATATTGGCGCGTCACGGAAATATATTTTTGGTTTTGAGGGGTATTTTGGAAATTTCACATGGTGCGCTAAAAAACAATATGGTGAGATAAGAAATCCTCAAAAATGAATTTATTTACAAACTACATTATTTACCTAGAATAGTACATTGTTTACACATAATTTTAAAGTAAAAGTTAATTTTCACTAGAGATCATATGTTGGATCTTCGAATCGTTGATTTTAGAGAAGATCAAATGTTGGGTATGAGTAAATTCTTAATGACATTTGCTTGCATTTGTTTATGAAATTAAACAAAAGACTTAAATGCACTTTTGGTCCATCCTATTTTCAAGTTTTTTAAGTTTCAGTCCCTCCATTTTAAATAAAAAATATATATAATTAAAATTATTAATTAATTTGTTAGTTAATAAAAAATATTAATGACTATATTTATCCAGTCACTAATTCCATGTAATTAAAAATAATCTGTATCACAGTCAACAATGCCACGTATGCAAAATTGGAGGGAGACCATGAAAATTCCAAGTGAGATAAAGTTTAGGGACCATAAAGCTGACTTTTAAAATGAAGGGACTAAAACTTAAAAAACTTGAAAACAGGGGAATCAAAAGTACATTTAAGCCTAAACAAAAAAAGGGTTAGATAAATAAATGATTTTTTACTCAAGTAAATATTTAAGAACACAAACCTTAAACTCAAATAATTTTTTGCTCTTGCAATTCACCATAAAGAGCTTTTCTTGGCAAATGCTCTTGCAAACCTTTAAGTGGTGGATGTAGATAGTTTCAAGTGCTTCATGATGTTTCATTATCAATATTTGATATTCAAAATGCTTTTATAATAGAAGCTTTTTATGTTTCACGCTAATCACTAATGTCAGTGTCTTGAGCGTTGATACTCATAAAATGGACGGCAAAGATTTATTTAAGGACGGTGATCAACATCCTCAATAACCACGCCAATATTATCCCCCATTTTTGAGAAAAACCAAGGTAAAATATTTTAATCCTTCAGCTTTATAAGAAAACTGAGGTATATAATATATCTTTTTAAACTTTACATTGATTATGCATAATTTTAAAATACATTATTACAAAAAAGTTTCATCGTAGTCGATGTTATTCAAATCTTTGTTGTAATCCAAATTTTGTTACATACTTTTTGCCTGCATCCAACTTCTAAGGAGATATTTATTCTAACCAAGAGTTATCGGTTCCAAACATTGGAGAATATTTTTTCTGCACTTGCAATCCATCACAAAGAACTTTTCCAAGCTTATTTAAATTCCAAAATTTCATTATCTTGAGCAAATGTTTTCATGGAAAATAATTTCACAAGAAAGAGAACAAGATATATAGTGGAGGATGTAGATACTTTCTTGTGGATTGATGTCTTGGCAATATCTTGAGCGTTGTTTCTTTATGAATGTAGGGTAGAGATTCATTTTTGTGGTTGTGTAACAAAACCCTCGGTGGTTTTAAAAAACCGAGGGAAGAACTATTTTCTATTTTTAATAGAATAAAAGTTAACCCATCGATTTTATTTAAAAACCGAGGTAATATGTGAATGATAAAAAATTGAAAGTAACATGTCATGTTTTCATTTCAATTTTTTACCAGTCACCATATTTTTTATGCAATTTACATCATTTTTAGAAATAAATTTCTAAATATTGTCCACCAGGAAAAACAATGTTTTTTCTTTGATTGACAACATAGAAAGGTTATTCCAAAAACACAACAAAAACATCAACATCATTATGTGAGATAGATTGGAAGGGCACAAAAATGTTTTGTTCAAGATAGAAGAATATTGTTTTGTCTTGCAATCCATCCTAAAAGAATGATGCATACTGTAGCAACCAACTTAAAATTTGAGAGCCACCAACATTACTTTTTGTCCTAAGGACAGGAAAGGAACGGAAAACCCTAGTTATTAGAGATCGGTGGATTCAATAGTTGATTAGATAAGGGGAAGGTGTTAGGCACTCCTTACATCCCTTGTACTCAACGGGGTCCTTCTTAGCTTTAGGACTTAAGGACTTAATTGGAATACATCATTTATTTGCTTATGTGAAGGGAAAATGTTTAATTTTTTTAGTTGGGGACTCGCCTTTGTTTTAACCGCGTGCCTACGCAGGGCCGCCCCTGGGCCAGGGCAACCAGGAACACGACCCAGAGTCTCAAAAAATCAGGGGCCTCAAAAATCGCATGAAGAGGTAAAATATTATAATAAATATTAATAATAAATACATTGTTCACTGAACTTGTAGTAACTTGTAGCAGCAGTAGCACAACGGTGATTATCAAGGTTTGAAATGTGAAGGTCTTGAGTTCGAGACCTAATAGGAGTAATTTCCACGTTAAAAAAAATCATATATGTATTGCATGGACATGGACCTTTTCAATTTTTTAAAATAAATTTTGAATAATGTATATAAATTATATTTAATTTATATTTTAAAAACCCATCATATAATAAATTTATTTATTATTAAATTTATATCATAAAATATAATACATTCTTATTTATTTATGTTTAGTTCTATTAATTTTTTATTTTATTTCATAAAAAAATATTATTAAATTTTATTTTACAATAATAAATCAAAATATAAAAAATGTAGTATTTGTTCAGGGCCTCTAAAATGTCGGGATCGGCTCTGTGTGTGCCTACGTATCCTCTTGCAAAGAATCAAAGTCTATTTCATAGTTCGTATGTGTATGGTTAGTTTTTTTATAGGATTTCATAGAGTTGCTTTCGAATTATCCTTGAACCTTGTCTGAGTTTGAAAAATGAGTAATCGTAGACGTAGTTCGCAGTTTTGATTTGAAAGTAATTCTATTTAATCCTTTTTTGAAAATAATCTTATTTTTTGTTAAGTTAGTGAAAAAAATAATTTGACTTGGTTAGCTATTTTAATATTTTAAAAATGATTTGCATAAACAATTAAAAATTAATGTTTGAAGTTAGTAAAGAAATTTAGAAAAGATAAGTAAGTTAGAATTTTTTTTAAAAAGGTTAGTAGTTTTAGAAAATATTTGGAAAAAATAAATTAAATGACTAAGAATAGTTTTTTTTAATCAAATAAAGAATTTTATTAATTCAAAAAGTCAATACATCACAAGCGATCAAAAGATCCAGCTCCATCAAGACAAAAGGCAAAAAACATTAGGCTATAAGCCTAGCTATATGTTTCCTAAGAGATTTATCTTGGCATCCCCTATAAGTAATAACCTCAATAATCCTATAAATTGTGTTACTTCTATCTAGAGTATCAAAAACATTAGAATTCCCTAGCTACCAAATACCATATATTGTTTCGGTGAAAGCTAATTTCAAAAGCCTAGCTTTCCATCCCTTGTTTCTAGTAGGACCAGTGATTCATCTCAACTCATCCTGCCAAGCACAAGGAGTGTGGTGACACTCAATCCAATTTAGGATGTGGCTCCATATAGTGTGTGTGATCCGACAGTCAAAGAAAATATGTGGCATTGTTTCATCATTCTCATGACATAAACTGCAAACAGTGTCCTGAATAAAACCAAAACGACACAGTCGGTCCTTAGTAGACAGTCTACCATGGCACAACATCCATAGAACAATCATAGCCTGCGACCTAGCAGGGTTGTGGCTCATCAAGTATCTCCATTCTACCTTAACCATGCTACCTACAAGACAGTCATATACCAATTTCATTTAGAATTTACCATTGCTCACCATTTTATCCCATATCTGTTGAAGCTGAGGGATGCATTATCGTTGCTTCATGATATTCTGGAACATCCAAGACCAAGTACTACTCTTCATGTCAGCCATAACAGAATTTCCCTTGAGGTAATACATATGCATACAAAGGACCCAAAGATTATCAGCCTTCCTCTGAATGTTCCAAAGGCACTTAAGCATGGTAATTTGATTCTAAACTGTAAGATTTAGAATGTTTAGACCACCACTGCAGCTGGGTTTACAAACAGATTGCCAAGCAATGGGGCTTTTCCAGCTTTTGTCTTGATTACCTGTCCACAAAAAAGTTCTACAAATACAGTCAATTGTGTTTAGAACAAATTTAGGCAGTGGAAAACATTGGAGCCATTACTGAGCAATTGCAAAAGCCACACTTTGAATGAGTTGAACTCTTCTAGCATAGCTAAGAAGTCTTGAGGTCCAGTGTCTTATTCTCCCAACTATTTTCTCTATAAGGGGGAGATAATGGTTAATAGTCAACTTTTTGTTGGTCAAAGTAACACCGAGATATTTGACTGGCAACTGCCCTTCTTCAAAATTGGTGATCTTCTTGATTGCTTCCTTAGTCTCATCACTAATACTTCCACAAAACAGCTTACACTTCAAAGGATTCACAATAAGGCCTGTAGACTTGGAGAAAAAATTAACAGTGTTTATCATCATGTTAAAAGATGTAATATCACCCCTGCAAAAAAGGAGGATGTCATCAACAAAAGTGAGGTTGGTCAGGCCCAATTTCTCACATTTTGAATGAAATTTGAAGTCTTGGTCCTTATGCATTTTAACCAGCAATCTGTTAAGATATTCCATCATCAACACAAAAAGCAAGGGAGATATGGGATCCCCTTGCTTAATACCTCTACAAGCTTTCATGGGTTGAGTCAAATGTCCATTCACATTGAAGACATAATAGACAGATGTGACTGTTACCATGATCCAGTCAATAAATCTGTTTGGAAATCATATCTCCATCATGATGCACTTGAGGGCCTTCCAATCCACCATATCATAGGCTTTTTGGAGATCAAGTTGCATCATGCATCTAGGTGAACCATGTTTTCTCCCATATCCTTTGATAATCTCATATGCTAACATGATATGATTGTGTATTTGCTGCCCAGGGATGAAAGCAGCCTGACAAAGGCTTATTGTACCCTGCAGAACCTTCCCTAATCTTGCAGTAAGAATCCTGGCAATGATTTTGCAGAAAGTTGTGCATCCTGCTATAGGTCTATAGTCCTTGATATAAGTAGCAGCATTATGTTTTGGAACCAAAGTCACCACAGTTTTGTTGAATTTTCTGTGCATCTCCCCATGACTAAAAAACTCTTGGATGGCAGCCACCACATCCTCTTTAATGATATGCCAGCTAGCTTTGAAGAATCTAGCAACATAACCATCAATTCCAGGGCTCTTTAAGTCACCAATCCCCTTAAGATCTTTCTCAATTTCCTGCATAGTGACCCTGTCCTAAAGAAATAACCTCTGGTCCCAGCTCAATTGTTTGTCATCCCTCATTACTTGTATGTCAATATGAGATAGACCATGGCTATCAGTTCCCATTAAGGATCCATAGAATTCAAGAGTCTCTTGAATCCAGCTAGCATTAGCCAAGACTCTATCAGTTCTAAAGTATATAGGATTCCTACTCTGTTTATTAGACAAAGTGAAGAATTCTCCAATACTGTCTATTTCCCCAAGGCCTGTAGTATTCATCATATTGTGGAGGTCTTCATATTCAGCTTCAGTGACCAAATTTTCATCAATCATATCCTAAGCAGTAAGAACATTGTTATAATCTCCTATAACACACCAAGGGCCCTGGTGAGCCTGCTGCAGATTCTCTATAGTCTTCCACAATCTCTTCCTATGACTAAGAATAGTTATTATTAATGAAAGGAAAAAAAGTTTATTATTTTAATATACTTTATAAAATAAATATATATTTAATTATTTAGAAGAAAAAATATTGGTATTTTTCTAAAAAAAGGAGGTATATAATATAATTATAAAAAATTATTTAATACTACACTTACTTATTAAAAAAAGCATTTTTGTTATAAAAATAAATTATGAAACAATTTATTAAAAAACAAAGTAAAAAATAATAAGCCAAAAAATAAATAGAATTTTAGGAGTTTAGCAGGGGTGTATTTTTATTGAATCGTGGTAAAACCAAGGTGCTAATAGAGGTGGGCTATGCCTAGAAACAACTTTGAGTCTGTGTAGCTAACGTGTGAGGAATTCAAGGTTGCTACAGTACGCAAGCGACATTATAACCGTTTGATTTTGATCATGTGGCCACCAAAGGTTAACTCAAGAGCATTGATCAAAAGTATAGCAAACGAAAGGGTGAGATTGGAAGTTATTGTGATGTTAATATGGGTTTTGAGTTTATAGTTTTACGATTTCTGAAAAGAGGTTTACAGGTGACTAATTCCTTTGAAGTTTTTCTAAACTAAATCCAAACTATAATAAAAGATTTTAAATAACAATTTAAAATTAATTATAAGAAACAAAGTTAGTTGACTAATATATACAAAAGATTAATTGAAAAACTTTATTTTTAATCTTGTATGAAGGGAGTTTGAACGACAATTAGAAAAGAAAACAATTTTTATATAGCAACAATATGAAAAAATAAACCCATAACAAACATCAGTTCAACCGAACAAATCAACCATACATTAATGCAATCACACAAATGATTCAAACATATGCAAATATGAAGCCGTACATTCAAAAGTCGAGTTTACCAACCTGGAATGTTGTGGCCGATTTAAGCTGCTTCCTTCTTCTTGTTTCTTTTCCTTTGTGTTATTCTCCTCTTTCCTTATTCTTCTTTCTTTGGTTTAGATTCGGGATGAAGGCTTAGGACTATTCGCAGGGCCGGCCCAACCCGTTTCGAGGTCTAAAACAAATTTTAAAGTGAGGCCCTTTAAAATGTATTTTAAAATATTAATTTAGAAGTTGCTAAAAGTTGAACCAGAGATATAAAGGAAAAGAGGCATATATTTTACCAACTATATCAGAGAAAAAATACAACAATTAGCGTGATGAGACTTGAACCTACAAGGTTATACTTAATCTCCTATTAAATGTTTTCTCACCAATTATGCTATCGTAATCATTTGAAATAATAAGACACTTAAAAGCATATGAAGGATGGTATAGTTTTGTTATTTAGACTAAATACAGATAATCTAAAACAAACTTTTACATGAATACAGTTATATTAGCACAAATAATAAAATGAACCTATTTTGACGTAAACAAATAATTTTAAAATCAAGTTAGTTTTTTTAATGAATTAATATTAGTAAACAATATAACACCCCATTTTGAAAATAATTTGACGGTTAGAAATGGACGGAAAAATTTAGGGTATGACACATACGATAGTGGGGTGGCTACATATAAGTTTGGATTAGGATAAATTATATTTAACGAGTGTAGTGAAACCGGATTATTTATCTCTCGGTTATTACGAAAACCAAAGGAATAGATTATTTAGTTTACACTTATAAACAAATAAAAAACATAAACTTCAATAGCTGGGATTTGAAGCATGTTCTGAGTTGTTTTTTCCTTCGGTTATATTAAAAAAATGAGAGAATATGTGGTTTTTATTTTATAAACAATAAAGCATGGCACACATTGGCATTATACCTCATTTTTTTGGCCGAGGTGTGTCGCTACGCGGAAAAACACATAGTCGCCATCAAACATTATTTATCCCAAAGAGAAGAGAAAACATCGAGAAAACCCCAAAAGATGAAAGAAAATGATCTCACAACCAAATTCAGGTTCGGAAGTCGATTATGCAAGGGGGGATATTAGCACCCTTCACATCCATTGTACTCAATGGGATCCACTCTGGTTGTTCAATGCTAAGGATGTTGTTATCTAAAGGGTTACTAGCTAAGAATGCATAAATGATTTAATTAGGGGAAAATAAAATGTTTTAAATTAGTGAGTTTGTCAGGATTTTGCAACCACGTGCCTACGTATCCCATGAAAGAGAAGTCAGAACTCAGTAGTTCTTTTTGAAAAAAAGTTTGTTTATTAGTTATTTTTATGGACGATGTTAAGTTTGCATTCTAGCAGTTAGACGTTGTCTGTTTGTGATAGAATGGAAATAACATGCCCTTTTTGAAAAAAAATTAAACTTGAAAAAGCCCTAAGGCAAAAATGTATGATTTGTTGAAGTGATTTATTAGGGGACTGGATAGTAAATGGTCCCTCATGTGAGGGGCACTTAGCTACACATGGAACTGGGAAGAATACACCACCGATTCCTTTTTCACCTTTAATTTTGAAAATTGTTTGTGATTTGAATCGTACTAAAGACTATTACTGAAAGAAGAACAAGGTTAGGAATACACATTCTCATTCTTTTCCATTACTTAAGGATCATGGCGTATGATTCGCCCTGCACTTTTTAAAGTATTTTTGAATTTATTTAAGGAAAAGAATTTTTGTTTTATAAAAGAAAAAGAATGCAAAAATGAATGAAGTAAGAAACGGGGAATTCTCACCTAATTGTTATCATACAATAAATGAACCTTAAGTTAGGTTTTCAAAGGGAATTTCTACATAAAAGTACCATGCAATTTGGCCCTAAGGTTGAGATTTCAAAGGGAAATTTTACCTAAAAAGTTATCATGCAAGGATTTGGTAAAGGATCTAAAAACTACATTTTAATTCAATTTAATAAAGTCAGAGGCTTTGCTTAAATTGAATCAAAACCAAGCCTAAGTAAAATGGATCAAAAGCTCAAAAATATAGGTAAAAAAAAATAAGAACCAAGCATTATTTTCAACCAATATCACATTAAAAATTTGCATCAACAATTTAACAAATAGCCTGGCAAAAATTATGTAGAAAAAAGATAAAAAAAGTGGAAGAATTAAAAAGAAAAATATCTAATTAAATCATAAAAAGGACTCCTAAAATATAATATGTATTTATTGTTTTTATTATTTATTTATTATTATAAAAAAAGAAATTAAAACTATTAGGAAAATAGAAACAAATTAAGAAGTCGAGGGGTGCATGGATAGGCTGGGAGTATGGTCCAGTAATTAGGGTGCATGCCTGCATATAGTGGCCCAGAGTTGTTGCTTCACTTTAGTTCAAAAAAAAAACGATTCTAAAACCATTGTTATTGGGCTACCAGGGGATATAGTGGCCCATGCACATTGATCCAGTTATCACAACATATCAGATTTTCATTTCCTTTTTAGATTATTTTTATTCAAATTTTAAAAGAAAAATAGAAAAACTAAAAGAAAATGAGATAAGTGATGAAACGGTGCATTTTGGTTAGGTTAAGATAAATTTGAAATGTCTTTATTTGCTCGCAGCTTTTGATTCAAAAATAGCCACCGCGCCGACACATTCTACAATGGCCGCCGCCGTGGCTTCGTGCTTGGAATTAACAATCAAAACCACCAGTCCTCTCCTTTTTCTCTAATAATTCCAAAAATCAAGCTAGTTTCTCCTATTTCTTCTTCATTCTAATAGGAAGTTATCCTACCAAAACTATGAAATTAGGGTTTTCTACACTAAAAGGGGAAGAACATTAAAATTGACTAAAGTAAAGGAAAATAAAAGACTTTTTTATTTGATTGATACCCTAATGTCTCAATGAGACTACAATATATAATACTTCTAGTGGGTAATAAACTTAAAGACCCAACTATTTCTAAAATCCCAATAACAATATCGATAACTAATAATATAAATTCTATTATACCCCTTTATCATTGCCGCCGGGTTCACTTGAACCTTTTTCCTCGAAGTTGGAAAATAATTGTTGACAGAAATATGCAGGGTAACATACATAACCTTCTCTCTTCTTAAACATGTTTTTTTTCCAATCCAAACTTTGACAACAAGAAAACAACACTCTTTTCAAATGCAAACTTGGCCACATGAAGTTTGTTATATGATTGTTGTTTCTTATTGGTATAATCCCCTTCAATTATTCCAATTTCATGCTTAGCAAGTGACACCTCTATTTCCTCCAAATATGCATCCAATTTTCCACTGGAATCCCATAGTTGATGTCTCTTACTTCTAATAAAATAACATTGATTGATTATGAACTCTTTTACTCAATTCTTTCATGATGTCAACATATATTTTCTCAACACTGTCCAAGTTCTTCTGCTCCAATCCATGAGCAAAAATCCTCCATGCATATTGAACTTGTAACATATCATGATTTTTCATGTGAAGATTCTTGGTTAACAACACAACTAAGTGAATCTCATGGTTATCATATTTAATTGCAATAAGTATACTGCCAAGATAATTTTCACATCTTTCATACATATCAATCAATGCATTATTAGCATATAAAGATCTTCCAACAAGCAAACCAACAAGAGAACAAGCTGAAATGAGAGTTGACATTGCGTTCTCATAAGAAAATATGCTCTGTTGTAACATTTTACTGAGCAAATATAGAGCCTTTTGAGGCTGACTACTTTCAGCGTAACCATATATCATTTCACTCCAACATAATAAGTCTTTTTCATTCATTTTTTCAAACATGAAACAAGGATCCTTAACCATTCCATGTTTTGCCGAACCAAAAAGCAGAGTTACCCGACCAACTCCATTGCACTGTAATTTGCATACATAAACCACCTCCATTGCCCCACAATATGCATACACATTAATGAGAAGAAATTGTATATAAGAGTCCAAAGCAAGACCATTATCTATAATAAACTTCTGAAAAAGTTTGAACATTCACTTCCTACCACTTTTCATACATGTTGCTTCCTTGTTGATACTTCGCTTGAGATTCTCACTTTGTTATGGGACTACCTACTCTAACTGGGAGTACATAATTAAATAAAAACAGAAAATTTGAACAATTCAAAAATAAATAGCTCCACCCCCCAAACTTGAACTAAACATTGACCTCAATGTTTCGTAACAAATCCGAGAGGGTGACTTACAGAGAGTAACGCAATATCAATTGCTGCCTCCTAGCTTTCACCAGACGGGTTCCCTGATTATTTCCTGAAATAAAAACTAAACAAAACAAAACATTAGAAGCGTGGGTTACCTCCCACAAAGTGCTTCGTTTAACGTCGCATGGCTCGACGGTTCATGCTTTAAAGGAACTAAAAATTGTGCATGTTGTTCCACTCCCCCGAAGAAATCTTTTAACCGTTTTCCATTAACGGTTCTCCTCTCTTTTGTCAGTGGATTCTCTACCATAATGGCACCGTGGTCGCATATATCTTTTACTATCAATGGTTCAGACCATTTTGTTGTTGCTTTACCCGAGAGACATCTTAGTTTTGAGTTGCACAGGAGTACCTCTTGTCCAACTTGGAAGTAGCTCGGAGGTTGATTTTTGTCTTCCTTGGTTGTTCCCTCAGTTGTATCGATTTGGAAGATATCACTCTTGTTCTTAAGATGCTTCTTGGCCTTGAACAGATTAAATTTTACCTCTTCATCTTGCACCCTTATTTTCATGATCCCTTCATCCAGATCAATCATCATTCGAGCGGTTTTCATGAATGGCCTTCCTAAAATCACAGGTACCTCATGATCTTCTTCCATGTCAACAACCACAAAGTCTACCGGGAAAAAGAATTTGTCTACTTTAATTAGCAGATCCTGAATCACTCCATAGGGTGAAGTGATAGAGTTGTCGGCCAATTGTAAAGTCATGCTAGTGGGCTTCATCACAATATTCCCTAGCTTCTTGACAATAGATAAAGGGATTAGGTTGATGCTCGACCCCAGATCAATTAACCCATCGCCAGTGAAATTACCTCCAATATTTAATGGTAAGGTTACTCGCCCCGGATTGGATTCCTTTCTTGGAGTAGTTCTTTGGATTATAGCACTACATTGAGCATCAAGCACCACAGTTTCTTCATCTATGCATCCATTTTTCTTTGTGAGCATTTTCTTCATAAATTTAGCATATTTGGGCATTTGCTCTAATGCTTCGGCAAATGGTATGTTTATATGGAGTTGCTTGAAGATGCTCATAAACCTGTTATATTGCCTGGCATTGTCTGACTTTGACGGAGCGTGGGGGTATGGTAGATGTTGGCTTGGTATCACAGGATCTACCTTCTTTTTCTTAGAACTTTTTCTTTTCTCCGTCATCCCTCTTTCTTTCTTGGTCTCATCTATTTCTCTTTCAGCATCTTTGCTCATGGTGCTCACTATGATTTCATTCTCCTCATCTTCCGCACCCTGATTATTATCCTCTTTCTCGGTATCATTGATTTCAACTTCTTTCTCAGCACCTTTCTTACCGGTTCTAGTCGTCACTGCTTTACAATGCTCTTTAGGATTATCTTGAGTGTTGGCGGAGAATGTTGCATTTGACTGAGTAGCTGCAATTTGTTTAGCCAGTTGCCCTACTTGAGTTTCCAGATTTTTAATTGCAGCTTCCTGGTTCTTCTGATTTGTCATTGACATTTGCATGAATTGATTCATGGTCTCTTCCAACTTAGATTGTCCTCCTTGTTGTTGTGGCGGCGGTTGATTGTATGGTTGAAAAGTTTGCTGCTGGTACCCTTGATTGTTGGGTCTTTGTTGATACCCTTGGTTGTTATTCCTCGGAGGATAATTCTGTTGATATGGCTGATTTTGGTATTGATTCTGCCTTGGTCCTTGAGTGTTGTTCATGTAGTTTACTTCTTCTTCTAGGACTGGTGGACAGAATCTTGTTTGATGATTGCCCTTGCATAATTCACACTTCGCAACCTGATAAGAATTGGATATCCCGTTCAGCTCCTTAAGTTGTTGTGGTAGTTTGGACATTTGTTGTGTCAAAATTTCCACCTGTGAAGTTAGCAATTTATTCTGGGCAAGTAGAGCATCACTGTTGTTCAGCTCCAACACTCCGGGTTTCTTATCTCTTACTGTTCGATCATGATTGCCTTGACGATCATTTAGAGCCATTCGCTCTATTATCTGAGTAGCTTCTTCAGGTGTTTTGGACATGAGATAACCACCAGCTGTGGCGTCCAAAAGTGTCTTGTTTGTAGCTGTGAGACCGTTACGGAACATATGGATTTGATCGACGTCTGTAAAGCCGTGTCCTTTGCACTTTCTCAACATAGCTTTATACCTTTCCCATGCTTCATTGAAAGATTCATTACTACCTTGAGAAAATACTGCTATTGCTGTTTTTGCTTCGAAGAATCGGTTTTGAGAGTAAAACCTTTCCAGAAATTTTTCTTCCAATGTGTTCCAATTAGTCATCACTGCTTCGGGTTGATCCAGATACCAATCTTTTGCCTTAGATAGCAAAGAGTGGGAAAAACCTCTTAAATAATGCTTCCTCATCAGCTTGAGCGACACCCGTAGTACCTGCTAACTCATAGAATCGAGTAAGATGCGTGTACGGGTCTTCATGGTCCAATCCGGCGAAAGGACTTGCACAAATCAATTGTATGATACCGGTCTTCAGTTCTGTTGGTCGCCCGTTGGCGGCAGTTCTAGCGAACTGAGGATTGAGTCTTGGACTATTAGCACATGGACCATTAGCAGCCATGTTGACAACAGTAGGTTGTATAATAACTTCCGGGTCTTCTTCCGTGAATAGTTCGTGAAAGAAGAATCCTTCTTGCGACTCGTCAATGGTTTCAAGTTGTTGTGACGATGTCGCGGTTGTGTTGTCTCTTGCTTTTGCTATGTTTGCTCTTCTTCGTGCTTTGCTTTTTAACCTCCTAGCGGTCCTTTCGATCTCGGGATCAAAAAGAAGTTGATCACTAGGAACTTTACTGCGCATACATGATCTTCTGCAAAAACTAGCTAACACGTGAAACAACCAAATCGAGAAAATAAAAATTAAAACTCAAAATAAGAACTATTGCAATGCGTGCAATATTGACACCAATCCCCGGCAACGGCGCCAATTTGTTGAAAGTATTTTTGGGTAAATATTTTCGGTAATATATCGTATCCACAGGGATTGGTTAATATCACTGCCGTTCTATAGTTGTTTATTTTGAGTTAGGAAAATTGAGTTTGGTTTGTTTTATACTTCTAATATCAAAAGCAAATAATAAAATAAAAGCAAGTAAAGGACTTTGTGTTAACAAGTAAAGAAAGATGTTGAGCCTTTAGGGTTCATCAACCTAATCCTATACAATTATTAATTAATTCACAATAGAACAATCCTTTGAATCATTATCTTCACTTATCCTCAAATAAGATTCCATGTCTGCAAATCAAATTAGATAACTTTTACCGGTATGAGATTCGATCTCTCCAAATATCAATAACGATAATAGTAATTAAGAACGATAATTATGAAAACCCAATTACAATTCCATCTCTGCAAATTGCAATTGAATCAATATAGTAACCTAGGGCAAAAGTTAAATCCTTTCTTTCGATCAAAGATTCAACGATAATTTAAGAATAAAAACAAGGTTTCTTATTGATAATGAATTCAAATAATTGTTCACAGGAATTAATCAATGGTATTGTATATTCATAGGTTAACTACTACCTTAGACTCAACAAGAGGGATTTAGCTCTCCATGGACATGAAGAACACACAAGAATTAATAGAGGGATTCATCTTCATCAATGGAATGTCTTCAATTGGTAAAGAATTGGCCTTCAATTGTTGTTCTTGATTGCAAACTCAGAATGCTCTCCTAATTTCGCTCTTCACAAAGTTCTCTAACCACCCTTTTTCTCTTGGAAGCTAGGGCTTTTAAACAGAATTTTTGGGCTTTTAACGCCGAGACCGCGGCGCGGCAACGGGCTGGCGCGGCGCGCCCCTCAAACAGAGGTATTTTCGCGGCGCAAGGAAGAACTCTCGCGGCGCGACCTTTGCAAAAACCAACTTTTTCCTTTGCCTTTGAGACTTCAAGCTCTCTATCCTCCTCATGTTCTTCTTAAGTTCCAATTCAGCTCAAAACCTGCAACAATAACACCCACAAGTGATTCGATTTGCTTTATACATGAACTAAACTTATTCAGTTCACTTCTTCATAAAAACCTATGGATTCATCACATTTTGCATTGGTTTGGAGACTAAATCACTTCTATTAACACATGAATTTACCATTAATTTACTCCTAACAAACTCTCCCCAACTTAGAGTTTTGTTTGTCCCTAAACAAAGTTACTTACCTCCAGCAAAGTTTACCGACAATCAAGCAACAAGGTTTTTTCAAAAAGTTTTTCTCAAGTGGTTCAATCCAGTAACTAAGTCAAATACTCCTCTTCTACCTGCAAATTCAGAATATACACATGAAACAAACTTTGAAAGCAAATTACCTCCAGAAGTTCAAAACACTACACAACTGCTTGAACCAGCACTAGTCACTCTCATCAGAAAATATGATGACTCAAAGAGGGGTTAAACACTCATCCAAACAATTAAATCAACAGAAATCCATATCATACGTTCACCAAATTGCTAGCATCAAGTACTGTGGAATCTGAGAATCAGAAGGTCTTTCTATGGTTGTAATGTGGTTTAGATTCAAAGAAAAGAAGATAATCAAGGGTTGTTCCTAATATAGGGAAGCATCCAATTCATAACTTATTTCTTTTTCTCTAACACTCTAATTCCTTTACCTGTCCATCTTTTTTCATTCATTCGTAGCTTGATTCTTCTTTTTCACTTTTTTTTTCAACAATCGTTATATTCAAACGTTGTTACTTCTCTCTAAAATTTTTTTTTCAAGCTACGACTTCTATTATCTTTCACCGATTACCATAAGTACTTACTCTTCTTTTGAATGTGACTCTCCCCAACTTGGAGATCAACCTGTATTCAGATTATATGAATGCTCCCCTACTTTCTAAAAAGGGTCAAAGAGAAAACACATCACCAAATTTTATGGTTGATGATCCAGAACAAAACTTTTTATTGAGATCAAAACTCACCAGGTATTTTCCTTGGTGCATTTTATGATGCTTATCTTGACCTCAGGCTCAAAGAATGGTTAGCAAAAGATCACACTCTCACAGAAGAAAATAAGTTTTACGTTAGAATAGGCTAAAAGAACTCTCATATTCAAACAAGTGCCTAAATCACTTCCATAGATTTCCACAGACGATGCAACAACCGGGTTAGCATGATACGAACAAGTCAAAATAATTGATGGTCTCCTGCATATAGTAAACAATGGAAAGCTTTCCTCATAATGGTTAAGGCTAAGCTGATCCAATAAACAATGTACCATAAAGAACTTCTGACAGTATTTACTAACACCTTAAGTTTCATTGCACACATTAAGAGTTTGAGTTTGAAAATTCATACCTGCTTTGTTACTTATTGAAAAAGAAAGTGACACTGAAAAAGTTTGAACATTCACTTCCTACCACTTTTCATACATGTTGCTTCCTTGTTGATACTTCGCTTGAGATTCTCACTTTGTTATGGGACTACCTACTCTAACTGGGAGTACATAATTAAATAAAAACAGAAAATTTGAACAATTCAAAAATAAATAGCTCCACCCCCCAAACTTGAACTAAACATTGACCTCAATGTTTCGTAACAAATCCGAGAGGGTGACTTACAGAGAGTAACGCAATATCAATTGCTGCCTCCTAGCTTTCACCAGACGGGTTCCCTGATTATTTCCTGAAATAAAAACTAAACAAAACAAAACATTAGAAGCGTGGGTTACCTCCCACAAAGTGCTTCGTTTAACGTCGCATGGCTCGACGGTTCATGCTTTCAAGGAACTAAAAATTGTGCATGTTGTTCCACTCCCCCGAAGAAATCTTTTAACCGTTTTCCATTAACGGTTCTCCTCTCTTTTGTCAGTGGATTCTCTACCATAATGGCACCGTGGTCGCATATATCTTTTACTATCAATGGTTCAGACCATTTTGTTGTTGCTTTACCCGAGAGACATCTTAGTTTTGAGTTGCACAGGAGTACCTCTTGTCCAACTTGGAAGTAGCTCGGAGGTTGATTTTTGTCTTCCTTGGTTGTTCCCTCAGTTGTATCGATTTGGAAGATATCACTCTTGTTCTTAAGATGCTTCTTGGCCTTGAACAGATTAAATTTTACCTCTTCATCTTGCACCCTTATTTTCATGATCCCTTCATCCAGATCAATCATCATTCGAGCGGTTTTCATGAATGGCCTTCCTAAAATCACAGGTACCTCATGATCTTCTTCCATGTCAACAACCACAAAGTCTACCGGGAAAAAGAATTTGTCTACTTTAATTAGCAGATCCTGAATCACTCCATAGGGTGAAGTGATAGAGTTGTCGGCCAATTGTAAAGTCATGCTAGTGGGCTTCATCACAATATTCCCTAGCTTCTTGACAATAGATAAAGGGATTAGGTTGAAGCTCGACCCCAGATCAATTAACCCATCGCCAGTGAAATTACCTCCAATATTTAATGGTAAGGTTACTCGCCCCGGATCGGATTCCTTTCTTGGAGTAGTTCTTTGGATTATAGCACTACATTGAGCATCAAGCACCACAGTTTCTTCATCTATGCATCCATTTTTCTTTGTGAGCATTTTCTTCATAAATTTAGCATATTTGGGCATTTGCTCTAATGCTTCGGCAAATGGTATGTTTATATGGAGTTGCTTGAAGATGCTCATAAACCTGTTATATTGCCTGGCATTGTCTGACTTTGACGGAGCGTGGGGGTATGGTAGATGTTGGCTTGGTATCACAGGATCTACCTTCTTTTTCTTAGAACTTTTTCTTTTCTCCGTCATCCCTCTTTCTTTCTTGGTCTCATCTATTTCTCTTTCAGCATCTTTGCTCATGGTGCTCACTATGATTTCATTCTCCTCATCTTCCGCACCCTGATTATTATCCTCTTTCTCGGTATCATTGATTTCAACTTCTTTCTCAGCACCTTTCTTACCGGTTCTAGTCGTCACTGCTTTACAATGCTCTTTAGGATTATCTTGAGTGTTGGCGGAGAATGTTGCATTTGACTGAGTAGCTGCAATTTGTTTAGCCAGTTGCCCTACTTGAGTTTCCAGATTTTTAATTGCAGCTTCCTGGTTCTTCTGATTTGTCATTGACATTTGCATGAATTGATTCATGGTCTCTTCCAACTTAGATTGTCCTCCTTGTTGTTGTGGCGGCGGTTGATTGTATGGTTGAAAAGTTTGCTGCTGGTACCCTTGATTGTTGGGTCTTTGTTGATACCCTTGGTTGTTATTCCTCGGAGGATAATTCTGTTGATATGGCTGATTTTGGTATTGATTCTGCCTTGGTCCTTGAGTGTTGTTCATGTAGTTTACTTCTTCTTCTAGGACTGGTGGACAGAATCTTGTTTGATGATTGCCCTTGCATAATTCACACTTCGCAACCTGATAAGAATTGGATATCCCGTTCAGCTCCTTAAGTTGTTGTGGTAGTTTGGACATTTGTTGTGTCAAAATTTCCACCTGTGAAGTTAGCAATTTATTCTGGGCAAGTAGAGCATCACTGTTGTTCAGCTCCAACACTCCGGGTTTCTTATCTCTTACTGTTCGATCATGATTGCCTTGACGATCATTTAGAGCCATTCGCTCTATTATCTGAGTAGCTTCTTCAGGTGTTTTGGACATGAGATAACCACCAGCTGTGGCGTCCAAAAGTGTCTTGTTTGTAGCTGTGAGACCGTTACGGAACATATGGATTTGATCGACGTCTGTAAAGCCGTGTCCTTTGCACTTTCTCAACATAGCTTTATACCTTTCCCATGCTTCATTTAAAGATTCATTACTACCTTGAGAAAATACTGCTATTGCTATTTTTGCTTCGAAGAATCGGTTTTGAGAGTAAAACCTTTCCAGAAATTTTTCTTCCAATGTGTTCCAATTAGTCATCACTGCTTCGGGTTGATCCAGATACCAATCTTTTGCCTTAGATAGCAAAGAGTGTGGGAACAACCTCTTAAATAATGCTTCCTCATCAGCTTGAGCGACACCCGTAGTACCTGCTAACTCATAGAATCGAGTAAGATGCGTGTACGGGTCTTCATGGTCCAATCCGGCGAAAGGACTTGCACAAATCAATTGTATGATACCGGTCTTCAGTTCTGTCGGTCGCCCGTTGGCGGCAGTTCTAGCGAACTGAGGATTGAGTCTTGGACTATTAGCACATGGACCATTAGCAGCCATGTTGACAACAGTAGGTTGTATAATAACTTCCGGGTCTTCTTCCGTGAATAGTTCGTGAAAGAAGAATCCTTCTTGCGACTCGTCAATGGTTTCAAGTTGTTGTGACGATGTCGCGGTTGTGTTGTCTCTTGCTTTTGCTATGTTTGCTCTTCTTCGTGCTTTGCTTTTTAACCTCCTAGCGGTCCTTTCGATCTCGGGATCAAAAAGAAGTTGATCACTAGGAACTTTACTGCGCATACATGATCTTCTGCAAAAACTAGCAAACACGTGAAACAACCAAATCGAGAAAATAAAAATTAAAACTCAAAATAAGAACTATTGCAATGCGTGCAATATTGACACCAATCCCCGGCAACGGCGCCAATTTGTTGAAAGTATTTTTGGGTAAATATTTTCGGTAATATATCGTATCCACAGGGATTGGTTAATATCACTGCCGTTCTATAGTTGTTTATTTTGAGTTAGGAAAATTGAGTTTGGTTTGTTTTATACTTCTAATATCAAAAGCAAATAATAAAATAAAAGCAAGTAAAGGACTTTGTGTTAACAAGTAAAGAAAGATGTTGAGCCTTTAGGGTTCATCAACCTAATCCTATACAATTATTAATTAATTCACAATAGAACAATCCTTTGAATCATTATCTTCACTTATCCTCAAATAAGATTCCATGTCTGCAAATCAAATTAGATAACTTTTACCGGTATGAGATTCGATCTCTCCAAATATCAATAACGATAATAGTAATTAAGAACGATAATTATGAAAACCCAATTACAATTCCATCTCTGCAAATTGCAATTGAATCAATATAGTAACCTAGGGCAAAAGTTAAATCCTTTCTTTCGATCAAAGATTCAACGATAATTTAAGAATAAAAACAAGGTTTCTTATTGATAATGAATTCAAATAATTGTTCACAGGAATTAATCAATGGTATTGTATATTCATAGGTTAACTACTACCTTAGACTCAACAAGAGGGATTTAGCTCTCCATGGACATGAAGAACACACAAGAATTAATAGAGGGATTCATCTTCATCAATGGAATGTCTTCAATTGGTAAAGAATTGGCCTTCAATTGTTGTTCTTGATTGCAAACTCAGAATGCTCTCCTAATTTCGCTCTTCACAAAGTTCTCTAACCACCCTTTTTCTCTTGGAAGCTAGGGCTTTTAAACAGAATTTTTGGGCTTTTAACGCCGAGACCGCGGCGCGGCAACGGGCTGGCGCGGCGCGCCCCTCAAACAGAGGTATTTTCGCGGCGCAAGGAAGAACTCTCGCGGCGCGACCTTTGCAAAAACCAACTTTTTCCTTTGCCTTTGAGACTTCAAGCTCTCTATCCTCCTCATGTTCTTCTTAAGTTCCAATTCAGCTCAAAACCTGCAACAATAACACCCACAAGTGATTCGATTTGCTTTATACATGAACTAAACTTATTCAGTTCACTTCTTCATAAAAACCTATGGATTCATCACATTTTGCATTGGTTTGGAGACTAAATCACTTCTATTAACACATGAATTTACCATTAATTTACTCCTAACAAACTCTCCCCAACTTAGAGTTTTGTTTGTCCCTAAACAAAGTTACTTACCTCCAGCAAAGTTTACCGACAATCAAGCAACAAGGTTTTTTCAAAAAGTTTTTCTCAAGTGGTTCAATCCAGTAACTAAGTCAAATACTCCTCTTCTACCTGCAAATTCAGAATATACACATGAAACAAACTTTGAAAGCAAATTACCTCCAGAAGTTCAAAACACTACACAACTGCTTGAACCAGCACTAGTCACTCTCATCAGAAAATATGATGACTCAAAGAGGGGTTAAACACTCATCCAAACAATTAAATCAACAGAAATCCATATCATACGTTCACCAAATTGCTAGCATCAAGTACTGTGGAATCTGAGAATCAGAAGGTCTTTCTATGGTTGTAATGTGGTTTAGATTCAAAGAAAAGAAGATAATCAAGGGTTGTTCCTAATATAGGGAAGCATCCAATTCATAACTTATTTCTTTTTCTCTAACACTCTAATTCCTTTACCTGTCCATCTTTTTTCATTCATTCGTAGCTTGATTCTTCTTTTTCACTTTTTTTTTCAACAATCGTTATATTCAAACGTTGTTACTTCTCTCTAAAATTTTTTTTTCAAGCTACGACTTCTATTATCTTTCACCGATTACCATAAGTACTTACTCTTCTTTTGAATGTGACTCTCCCCAACTTGGAGATCAACCTGTATTCAGATTATATGAATGCTCCCCTACTTTCTAAAAAGGGTCAAAGAGAAAACACATCACCAAATTTTATGGTTGATGATCCAGAACAAAACTTTTTATTGAGATCAAAACTCACCAGGTATTTTCCTTGGTGCATTTTATGATGCTTATCTTGACCTCAGGCTCAAAGAATGGTTAGCAAAAGATCACACTCTCACAGAAGAAAATAAGTTTTACGTTAGAATAGGCTAAAAGAACTCTCAGATTCAAACAAGTGCCTAAATCACTTCCATAGATTTCCACAGACGATGCAACAACCGGGTTAGCATGATACGAACAAGTCAAAATAATTGATGGTCTCCTGCATATAGTAAACAATGGAAAGCTTTCCTCATAATGGTTAAGGCTAAGCTGATCCAATAAACAATGTACCATAAAGAACTTCTGACAGTATTTACTAACACCTTAAGTTTCATTGCACACATTAAGAGTTTGAGTTTGAAAATTCATACCTGCTTTGTTACTTATTGAAAAAGAAAGTGACACTGAAAAAGTTTGAACATTCACTTCCTACCACTTTTCATACATGTTGCTTCCTTGTTGATACTTCGCTTGAGATTCTCACTTTGTTATGGGACTACCTACTCTAACTGGGAGTACATAATTAAATAAAAACAGAAAATTTGAACAATTCAAAAATAAATAGCTCCACCCCCAAACTTGAACTAAACATTGACCTCAATGTTTCGTAACAAATCCGAGAGGGTGACTTACAGAGAGTAACGCAATATCAATTGCTGCCTCCTAGCTTTCACCAGACGGGTTCCCTGATTATTTCCTGAAATAAAAACTAAACAAAACAAAACATTAGAAGCGTGGGTTACCTCCCACAAAGTGCTTCGTTTAACGTCGCATGGCTCGACGGTTCATGCTTTCAAGGAACTAAAAATTGTGCATGTTGTTCCACTCCCCCGAAGAAATCTTTTAACCGTTTTCCATTAACGGTTCTCCTCTCTTTTGTCAGTGGATTCTCTACCATAATGGCACCGTGGTCGCATATATCTTTTACTATCAATGGTTCAGACCATTTTGTTGTTGCTTTACCCGAGAGACATCTTAGTTTTGAGTTGCACAGGAGTACCTCTTGTCCAACTTGGAAGTAGCTCGGAGGTTGATTTTTGTCTTCCTTGGTTGTTCCCTCAGTTGTATCGATTTGGAAGATATCACTCTTGTTCTTAAGATGCTTCTTGGCCTTGAACAGATTAAATTTTACCTCTTCATCTTGCACCCTTATTTTCATGATCCCTTCATCCAGATCAATCATCATTCGAGCGGTTTTCATGAATGGCCTTCCTAAAATCACAGGTACCTCATGATCTTCTTCCATGTCAACAACCACAAAGTCTACCGGGAAAAAGAATTTGTCTACTTTAATTAGCAGATCCTGAATCACTCCATAGGGTGAAGTGATAGAGTTGTCGGCCAATTGTAAAGTCATGCTAGTGGGCTTCATCACAATATTCCCTAGCTTCTTGACAATAGATAAAGGGATTAGGTTGATGCTCGACCCCAGATCAATTAACCCATCGCCAGTGAAATTACCTCCAATATTTAATGGTAAGGTTACTCGCCCCGGATCGGATTCCTTTCTTGGAGTAGTTCTTTGGATTATAGCACTACATTGAGCATCAAGCACCACAGTTTCTTCATCTATGCATCCATTTTTCTTTGTGAGCATTTTCTTCATAAATTTAGCATATTTGGGCATTTGCTCTAATGCTTCGGCAAATGGTATGTTTATATGGAGTTGCTTGAAGATGCTCATAAACCTGTTATATTGCCTGGCATTGTCTGACTTTGACGGAGCGTGGGGGTATGGTAGATGTTGGCTTGGTATCACAGGATCTACCTTCTTTTTCTTAGAACTTTTTCTTTTCTCCGTCATCCCTCTTTCTTTCTTGGTCTCATCTATTTCTCTTTCAGCATCTTTGCTCATGGTGCTCACTATGATTTCATTCTCCTCATCTTCCGCACCCTGATTATTATCCTCTTTCTCGGTATCATTGATTTCAACTTCTTTCTCAGCACCTTTCTTACCGGTTCTAGTCGTCACTGCTTTACAATGCTCTTTAGGATTATCTTGAGTGTTGGCGGAGAATGTTGCATTTGACTGAGTAGCTGCAATTTGTTTAGCCAGTTGCCCTACTTGAGTTTCCAGATTTTTAATTGCAGCTTCCTGGTTCTTCTGATTTGTCATTGACATTTGCATGAATTGATTCATGGTCTCTTCCAACTTAGATTGTCCTCCTTGTTGTTGTGGCGGCGGTTGATTGTATGGTTGAAAAGTTTGCTGCTGGAACCCTTGATTGTTGGGTCTTTGTTGATACCCTTGGTTGTTATTCCTCGGAGGATAATTCTGTTGATATGGCTGATTTTGGTATTGATTCTGCCTTGGTCCTTGAGTGTTGTTCATGTAGTTTACTTCTTCTTCTAGGACTGGTGGACAGAATCTTGTTTGATGATTGCCCTTGCATAATTCACACTTCGCAACCTGATAAGAATTGGATATCCCGTTCAGCTCCTTAAGTTGTTGTGGTAGTTTGGACATTTGTTGTGTCAAAATTTCCACCTGTGAAGTTAGCAATTTATTCTGGGCAAGTAGAGCATCACTGTTGTTCAGCTCCAACACTCCGGGTTTCTTATCTCTTACTGTTCGATCATGATTGCCTTGACGATCATTTAGAGCCATTCGCTCTATTATCTGAGTAGCTTCTTCAGGTGTTTTGGACATGAGATAACCACCAGCTGTGGCGTCCAAAAGTGTCTTGTTTGTAGCTGTGAGACCGTTACGGAACATATGGATTTGATCGACGTCTGTAAAGTCGTGTCCTTTGCACTTTCTCAACATAGCTTTATACCTTTCCCATGCTTCATTTAAAGATTCATTACTACCTTGAGAAAATACTGCTATTGCTATTTTTGCTTCGAAGAATCGGTTTTGAGAGTAAAACCTTTCCAGAAATTTTTCTTCCAATGTGTTCCAATTAGTCATCACTGCTTCGGGTTGATCCAGATACCAATCTTTTGCCTTAGATAGCAAAGAGTGTGGGAACAACCTCTTAAATAATGCTTCCTCATCAGCTTGAGCGACACCCGTAGTACCTGCTAACTCATAGAATCGAGTAAGATGCGTGTACGGGTCTTCATGGTCCAATCCGGCGAAAGGACTTGCACAAATCAATTGTATGATACCGGTCTTCAGTTCTGTCGGTCGCCCGTTGGCGGCAGTTCTAGCGAACTGAGGATTGAGTCTTGGACTATTAGCACATGGACCATTAGCAGCCATGTTGACAACAGTAGGTTGTATAATAACTTCCGGGTCTTCTTCCGTGAATAGTTCGTGAAAGAAGAATCCTTCTTGCGACTCGTCAATGGTTTCAAGTTGTTGTGACGATGTCGCGGTTGTGTTGTCTCTTGCTTTTGCTATGTTTGCTCTTCTTCGTGCTTTGCTTTTTAACCTCCTAGCGGTCCTTTCGATCTCGGGATCAAAAAGAAGTTGATCACTAGGAACTTTACTGCGCATACATGATCTTCTGCAAAAACTAGCAAACACGTGAAACAACCAAATCGAGAAAATAAAAATTAAAACTCAAAATAAGAACTATTGCAATGCGTGCAATATTGACACCAATCCCCGGCAACGGCGCCAATTTGTTGAAAGTATTTTTGGGTAAATATTTTCGGTAATATATCGTATCCACAGGGATTGGTTAATATCACTGCCGTTCTATAGTTGTTTATTTTGAGTTAGGAAAATTGAGTTTGGTTTGTTTTATACTTCTAATATCAAAAGCAAATAATAAAATAAAAGCAAGTAAAGGACTTTGTGTTAACTAGTAAAGAAAGATGTTGAGCCTTTAGGGTTCATCAACCTAATCCTATACAATTATTAATTAATTCACAATAGAACAATCCTTTGAATCATTATCTTCACTTATCCTCAAATAAGATTCCATGTCTGCAAATCAAATTAGATAACTTTTACCGGTATGAGATTCGATCTCTCCAAATATCAATAACGATAATAGTAATTAAGAACGATAATTATGAAAACCCAATTACAATTCCATCTCTGCAAATTGCAATTGAATCAATATAGTAACCTAGGGCAAAAGTTAAATCCTTTCTTTCGATCAAAGATTCAACGATAATTTAAGAATAAAAACAAGGTTTCTTATTGATAATGAATTCAAATAATTGTTCACAGGAATTAATCAATGGTATTGTATATTCATAGGTTAACTACTACCTTAGACTCAACAAGAGGGATTTAGCTCTCCATGGACATGAAGAACACACAAGAATTAATAGAGGGATTCATCTTCATCAATGGAATGTCTTCAATTGGTAAAGAATTGGCCTTCAATTGTTGTTCTTGATTGCAAACTCAGAATGCTCTCCTAATTTCGCTCTTCACAAAGTTCTCTAACCACCCTTTTTCTCTTGGAAGCTAGGGCTTTTAAACAGAATTTTTGGGCTTTTAACGCCGAGACCGCGGCGCGGCAACGGGCTGGCGCGGCGCGCCCCTCAAACAGAGGTATTTTCGCGGCGCAAGGAAGAACTCTCGCGGCGCGACCTTTGCAAAAACCAACTTTTTCCTTTGCCTTTGAGACTTCAAGCTCTCTATCCTCCTCATGTTCTTCTTAAGTTCCAATTCAGCTCAAAACCTGCAACAATAACACCCACAAGTGATTCGATTTGCTTTATACATGAACTAAACTTATTCAGTTCACTTCTTCATAAAAACCTATGGATTCATCACATTTTGCATTGGTTTGGAGACTAAATCACTTCTATTAACACATGAATTTACCATTAATTTACTCCTAACAAGTTCACAAATCAGTCAGGATGCTGAATAATGGGTCTGACTCTCTAGATGAAATTCTTCAAGTGGGAAGAATGACAGGAGGCATGAGTGGTCTAGGATTTAATGATAAAAAGAAACCTATTCGAGACTCCACCCAGTCTAAGGTTGAACCAAAGATGACGAACTTGATGCTTCAACATCATGGCAAGGGTAAAATTAATCACTCCAAGGAAAAATGTAAGCATTGGAGATGTCATCACTGTGGACGATATGGTCACATATAAGACCTTTCTGCTTCAGGTTATTTGGATTCCCTAAGTCTGCACTTCTTTCCAAGTCTGATCAGGTCGCTTCAAATGGAAAAAACATGAGACATTGGATCCCCAAGCATGTGGTCACTAGTCTTGTAGCCCATACCTCTCTCAAAGCATCAACCAAAAACGTCTGGTACTTTGACAGCGAATGTTCAAGGCGTATGACACATGCCAAAGATCTGTTAGTATATGTTAAACCTTACTCCTCTAGTCATGTGACTTTTGGTTATGGAGGCAAAGCTAGAATCAAAGGGGTTGGTAATCTGAAGTGCTCGGGAGTTTCGAATCTTAATGATGTGTTACTTGTAATAGGATTGAGAGCCAACCTAATAAGCATAAGTCAGTTGTGTGATCAAGGATACAAGGTAACTTCACCAAATATAAGTGTCTCAATACAAATAAATAGAGTAAAGTGGTTATGAAAGGAGTCAGGTCTAAGGATAACTACTATTTCTGGGTTCCACAAGAATCAAGCCAATCCTCCACAAGGCAAAGATTTCAAAAAGAAAAGGAAGGAAAACTCATGGCTACTCAAGTGTGTGCTGATAATATTGTGCTTGGTGGAATGCTTAATGAAATGTCTAAACATTGTACCAACCAAATGAAGTAGAAGTTTAAGATGTGTCTTGTGAGTAGGCTATCATGCCTCAATGGCTCACAAGTCAAGCAGACAAAAGACCTCATACTCTTATCTAAGAATAACGGTGGTAAAAAGATAACTAAGAAAGTTGAGATCTTAAGAAGAAGATTAGGGATTTGCATTTATGAGGAGTTATAGAAATTAATAGTGTGTGGGAATTTCACTCAAGTGGGATTATGGTTTCAACACATAAAGCAGCCTCACCAAAAGCAATCATATCAAAATTCCTTCAAATACTTTCCCTCACATCATACCTTTGCTATTTTCCATGTCAACAACCTCTTCATCTCCCTTAACAAGGAAAGAACTCTGATTTATCACCTCCTCAATATTCGCAAGAATCTCAAGATGTCTCAACATACTGGTCCGTCTCTCTCAAAAACTTCTTCAGATGAAGAGACAATTTATGCCTTCGACTCTGGCTCTCAACCTGCGTCCAGCTTGGTAGATGGTGTCAATTTTGTTGCTCCTTTAACCACGGTCCATAACCCTGATTTGGCATTGAAGGAGGACCAAACTTCTCATGTAACTGGCTCTGAAGAACCATCAACAGGTAAATATTCCAATCCCTCTCTTGATAAAATCAAAGAAGGTGGTAGGTATGTTGACGAGGCTATTAGAAAACTAATCTCTAGGGTTCTAAATGAGGATAAACCTGTGGTTGGGATTTCCCGACCTATTTCCTAAATTGTTCCTCCCCCAATGATGATGAAGTAGAAAAGACTACTGATGCCGCTACAAGTAGTAAGGTTGAAGATAACCTACTCAAGTTAGCCAACTCTGTGATTAGGGATGCTAGCACTAATGGTGAAGAAAACATTGACATCTCTTATGAACAGGAACCCTCCCTAAGAAAGCAAGATGATCAATGGTGTCATACCCCAAAATTTGCCCATCTCATTTTACTTCCCAAAAACTCAAGACTCAAAGGCAAATTCTCATAAACAATAGCTCAAGGAACTAGGGTTTTGATTTCTCTGATCATGATTCAACAAGGAAAGTTCAGAAATCAACAAAACCTAAAGTTTCTAAATTAGGGTTTTTTTTTTACATAAAGTCAACTGAACTTTGACCAGCCATAACTTTCACATGGAACATCAAAAATTTCCCATCCAAAGCTCATTTTGAAGGAAATTTCATTCTCTACAACTTTGATCTTGGGCCCAAATCCAATAAATGCACCAATTGGGAGATATGATCCAAAACATTACAGGTCCTTCTAAAAGTCAACAAAAAGTCATCTTTTTGAAAAGAAGTGTACACGAACATGGAAACTTCAATGAAGATGAAACCAAAAGGGTCTTTTATAGGACTCTTTGAGATTTCTAAAAAGTATAAGAACACCTTCATATGATTAAAAATGAGGGAGATACGCTTGGTACAAGTTGGTCAAATTTCAAGAAGTGCATGAAACCCTAATTGAATAATCTTGTGTTTTTGGACTGATGGGCTTAGGTTTTGGACTTCAAACATACATATGACCCAAATAAGGACCTATAAAACCATTCTCATATTTTTTGGCTTTTTATTTTTATTTATTTGAATTTTATTCATTTAAATGCAAAATAAATTAAGAAAAATATCAAAAATAGTGAATTAAATTATGGGGTTTTGTTTTGGATCATATGAAGGCCCAAGAATCACCTTGGAGACTAGTAAATTTCGTTGGTGCATGGTTTGGATTTATATTTTTATTTATTTTTTATTTTATGCAAATTAAATCAAGGAAAAATAAAATAAATATCAATTTGATGCATGATTTGATTTCTTCAATCAAATATTAGTCTTGGGGCTCAAGCAAATCATATATATTTGATTGGAAAAAGATTGAGCAAAAAGAGCAAGTTTTTATAAGATTTTTTCAATCAAATTTTCTCATATTTACAAATCAACAAACACATGATTTCTTTCCTAAAGAATTAACCTAATCCACCCTATTATATATTCTTAACAATAACACAAGCAAGGGGACGAGATTTTTGGACCAAAACCCTAGCCTTTCTCATGCATTCAAAATTCACAAAATTTTCCATAAGCTAGGGCAAGGAAAAAACTCTTGGTGTAGCCAAATTCAATCAACTCTATAGGTCGTATCATCTGCCTAAGGCTACCAGGGATTGTTTTCAGTCGGCATACAGGTTCATAGCACGTGAGAAGACCTTACATTCGTTGCTCATGGTTTGAATAAAGTTCTTTAATCTCAAGCTTCTAATTCATTGCATTTAAATTGATTCTTTGCATGTATACTCGTTTATGATTACATATGGAGTTGTTTTGAACCATTACTCATGAGTTTTGATGCAGAACGGAGGTTTCACCATGGCTAGGGCATGGAGAAACCATGCTTTCATTTTCAGGGTTTCGAGCTCTTTTAGCAAAAACCAATGCCACCAATGGATTCACGGCATCTTGTTTAGTAAGTATGGGTGCCATTGAATTTTGTTTAACGCATGTTTGAAGGTTTTTTAAAATTGCAGGAAATTTGGAGGTTTATTCGCAGGTAAACCGGAAGCAAGATCTCCAACAAAATCCGCAGGAAAGGAGGAGATGAAGATGAGCAGTTTGCTTGACCCCCTTCGTCACACGCGTGCGATTGTGAATGGACGGTCAAACTTGGCAACGTCTCTCTCTCTCTCCCTGATTGGATGGTCAACTGTGGTCAAATGCACTCTCCACTCACAGAATGCCACGCGCGCAGTTTTTGACTTTATCCACTAACATTTATGTTTTGTATTTTATTTGTTTCAATTCGTTTTCTTAACACCAGATGCAACAGGCTTGTGTGGTAAAAGAATGAAGCTATACTCACAATCCTGGGTTCGAACCAGGTGTGAGACATTTTTATTTTTTCTAATAAAATGCTCGCTGATTCCATGTAGCGCCCCAGGCATGATTACAGTGCACCTTCAAATATCAGCCGGTGGATCTTCCAGAGGCACATATCTAACGCCTCAGGAATGCTCTCCTACCATGAACCTTCAAGGCTTGTCCACACAGGATCCCTGCGCCAGGTTTTTAATTCTTTTTTTACTTATTGACGTATTTTCTTTTCCTTTATATATAAAACCTTTTTTTTTCTTTTTTTCTTTTAAGATTTTAATTAAAAGAAACTTTTTTTTACATTTAATGAGTTGGTTTTTTTTTATTAGTTTTAAAATTATTTTAATAATTTAGGTTAATTATTGTAATTTGGAATAATGGCATAGGTTAAACAATTTAATTTTAAGTTAATTAAATTTAGGGTAATTTAATAAATAGGTTAATTTAATTGAATTAGGGTTTTTAGGCTAATTAATAATTTAGGTTTAATACTTTAAATTAATCTTAGTCTTAAAAGGTTTTTTAGCCATTAGGTTTTCCTTAGGTAGATGTTGTACATGAATAAGGGTTGGTGTTCTCTCCATTAGGCTAACATTTCATTTTTAGGCTTATACTTTTACCTCTAATTTTCTTAAACTGTAATTTCATCGCGATCTTCTTTTCTCATCTTAACAATCTATGATTGTCGCGTGCCTGTTAATATTTTATCTAATTTTCGTTATTTATTTAATTTTTATTTTAATCTTGCCTTTTATTATTTATTTTAATTTCTAGAAATTGATGTATAGGCTGTCAAGGTTTTTTCTGTAACAGTTTAGGATTTTATTTCCGCCTTTATATTTTGCCCACAGGTGTTTATTGTAATAGTTAGGTTTTATTTTCGCGCTCCATTCCTCCTCTATTATGTAACTGCCCCAAAGCCATGTAATAGTTGTAGGTTTATTTTCTGCCTTTTAATTTCCGCATAATATAACTGTTATATAACTGCGTGGTTAGTAAAATAGGGAGTGACAACTAATAATTGAACGTAGCTCATAAACTACGAAGATAAGTATTCGAACTGAACTCACGTGATTGGTGCACACACACACACCTTTAGGGTAACCCTTCTTGTTGCTTGTTGCCTTATTATCTGTTGCCTCTAATTATACTAAAAACAGTCAAGTCCCTCGATTCCGAGGATATCTAAAGCAAGTGCTGCCTTAACTCACTGAAATCATCATAAGATTTTGTCCTTCGATGCTGCCTCGGTAAAACATGATGATTGTCCCAATTGCTAAGGTATCCTCGCATGATGCCTAAAAAGCTTAAATGACTATTATATCCTTCCCTTAGAATACCTACCCTCTTTATAGTAGGGACAGTCTTGTGGCGAACGATAACTTTGATGACCCTTCAATATCCAATTGAAAGACTTCCTGCCCTCTCATGGTATGGATAGACCCTTTCACCCTGAAAAGCTAAAAGAACAAATTTCAAAACTTAGGGTAGTTACTACTAATTGCTTGCTCTAAATTCAAAATCTTTTTCCCACTCTTTTTCAAAATCAAATTCGAAAAGACTACGCTTATTTACAAGCTAAAGTTCTTCTTCAAAAAATCTTTTCTAAACACACACGACACTTCAAACATTTCAAACAATTCAAAAAGTGAGCTAAGCAATTAAGAGCCCATGGATAACCATGGATGCAAAGGGTGCTTTAAACCTTCCCTTTGTATAACTTACCCCCCGAACTCAAAATCTCTTTTAAAAGGTCTTTTCCTATTCTTTTAGCCTTTCTATAAATTGGATAAAATAAAAGTCGGTGGCGACTCTTGCTCACCGCAACATTGCTTGCTTAAATATAAAAAGTCAGTTCACCGTATTACAAATGGCTTGAAGATACCAACCATGTTATTTATATTGATAATTTATCCTCCAACGATGAATTGATCAAGAATGTGAATCCTGGGATTGCCAAAAGGCTAAGGACTAGGAAGGGCAAAGTTGTGCTCGACACAAATCCTCTAAAAAGTAACATGAAGACAACTGTGGTTGGACCTCCAAGGTCTTGGAGAAAAGGTTGTGTCTCATCCAAAAAGAGAAAGGCTAGGTCAGACAATGAGTCTGAAGAAGATGTTGGGGATGATGTTCAGGACATCATGTAAGTAAAGAAGTTTGTGATCAAGAGATCATCTGTGAATGTACCATCGCTATTTTAATTAATAAAATAAATCAGAGTAAATAAAATTCCAATACCAAACATCAAGAATAGAATGCTACTTCGTCATCAACCTTGAAAACACATATGCTCAGGTTTATAAAACGTAGATACATAACACACTTTGGATGAATCGACAACATCATCATTATAATATTTTAAAACATCAACTTCTTTATTATTGCAGCAGAAAATAAAACATAATTATTCAGCAACATCTCTACTACCAAAAAATTCAAACGTCTATTTAAACAAAAGAGAGTTACATTGCTCTCAAAATTTTCAACATAAAAAACAATTCAGCAATCAAAACAAATAAGCGTTCATCCCTTCTCAGTGTTATTTATCAGAGCATGACACCGACTCGACACGCACGAATGTCTAACCTCGCCTATTGTGGATCACCTGCATGTTACCCACGTAGAGGTAACATTCAAACAGAAGGGGTGAGATATCAACCAAAATATAATAAATGGCATAATTATAAGCATACGACATATACATCAAGTTAGATCCTAAGTTTAACAATCTGTGGTCATGCTTCATAATTGATTACAAAATCATCCACAACATCATCATCATTCATCATAGACACATATGGGTTATATAATACAACCTCATCACTACATCATTAAACAAATCAAAGTGCAATGCAATGTTACTGACACGATATCATGCATGTGGTACCAAAATCTTCGCAAAATGCCGTATATGGGCAATGGATAACTTCATAATGCCAAACGAAGGCAACGACTAACTTCGGAGTGTCGATCCTTCACAATAATAATCATCTTCGGTAATTATGCAATGCATGCGACACTTTTATACAACGATATCCTCATGCAACTACCAAATAACGGTATCCAACACAATTCCACACAAGGCTATCAACATCAATATCATCATAAAACAACATATATGAGACAACCACACTACTCTCGCATCATCTTCGTAAACAACACGATACTTCGTATTAAAACACATACAACATCATTGTAAGTATTGGATTTCTTCCCTTAAAATATAAAGCTACTATTATGGAAATGGTTATCAAATGGTAGAAAATAGTTTTAGCTTCTAGTGGTTCGAAATGACGTGTCAAACGCACACCCGAGTCAAAAGTTATGGCTCTTTGAAGTTTTAAAAAAACTATTTTACTCAGTGGAACTCGATTCCCCAAATAGGGAACCCGGTTCCCCTATTTAAGAACATCATTTCCATGCAACAGAAGGTTTGGGAACCCGGTTCCCTCAAATTGGGAACCGATTCCCCTATCAATATTTTCAGTTTCACGTTACAGAGGGTCTGGGAACTCGGTTCCCCATTATGGGAACTGGTTCCCGCTGTAGCAGTTTTAAAAAAACTATGTTTTTGCTGCTACGAACTTTAACCTCTCAAAACCCCAAAACCCCTATTTTCCCATACGAAAAATCATCAAAATCTATGGCTTTCTCAACATAATTATCAACATCATACGCCAAATACATCAAAACAAACAACATGATCACATCAATTGCACACAAATTTCAATTAATTATGAATGACCTTACCAATTGTCTACCCCCAAACCTAACATGCAATCATGAATCTACCTGCAATTATATCCCTTATTAGATAATCGGAACTCCACCCTTACCTTAGGTTTTTGATTCCTCAAGCTTTACCACACTATGATTTTTCTCCAACCACGATCGCTTCCTCTTCTCTCTTTCTCTGTTTCGCTTCTCTCTTTGCACAGAATGATACGATCTAACCAAAAACTTCCTTGATATGACTACTTAGCCCCTTTGACCCCTAATTCAATATTCTAATTTCGCCCTTCTTATTTAATTATTTAATAAAATACTAATTATTATAATATTCTACTAATAATTAGAATAATATAATTACTACCAAATCTTTCACTACACCCCCCATATTTCTACATCTTTAGTCATGCACCCTTAAACCTCGATTCTTCTATTTCCTAAGATTACTACATTCTTCGCTTAACGATCCCACACAGAACAACCCCACATCATACAAGGCCAACATGTACTCGCATTCTTCGCCAAACGCATCGCAACATTGCATCACATAATTATTAAAATAATTAAAAGTAATATAAATTAAAACAGGGTGTTACACTTATGGTTTCAACACATAAAACGGCCTCACCAAAAGCAATCATTTCAAAATTCCTTCAAATAGTTTCCCACGCACCATACCTTTACTATTTTCCATTTCAACAACCTCTTCATCTCCCTTAATAAGGAAAGAACTCTGATTCATCACCTCCTCACTATTTGCAAGAATCTCAAGATGTCTCAACATACTGGTTCGTCTCTCTCAAAAACTTCTTCAGATGAAGAGACACTTTATGCCTTCGAATCTGGCTCTCAACTTGTGTCCATCTTGGTAGATGGCATCAATTTTGTTGCTCCCTTAACCATGGTCTACAACCCTGATTTGGCATTGAAGAAGGACCAAACTTCTCATGCAACTGGCTCTAAAGAACCACCAACAGGTAAATATTCCAATCCCTCTCTTGATAAAATCAAAGAAGGTGGTAGGTATGTTGACGAGGCTATTAGAAAACTAATCTCTAGGGTTCTAAATGAGGATACACATGTGGTTGGGATTTCCCGACCTATTTCCCAAATTTTTCCTCCCCCCAATGATGATGAAGTAGAAAAGACTACTGATGTCGCTACAAGTGGTAAGGTTGAAGATAACCTACTCAAGTTAGCCAACTCTGTGATTAGGGATGCTATCACTAATGGTGAAGAAAACATTGACATCTCTTATGACCAGGAACCCTCCCTAAGAAAGCAAGATGAAGAATGGCTTGAAGATACCTACCATGTTATTGATATTGATAATTTATCCTTCAATGATGAATTGATCAAGAATGTGAATCCTGGGATTGCCAAAAGGCTAAGGACTAGGAAGGGAAAAGTTGTGCTCGACACAAATCCTCTAAAAAGTAACATGAGGACAACTGTGGTTGGACCTCCAAGGTCTTGGAGAAATGTTTTTGTTTCATCCAAAAAGAGAAAGGTTAGGTCAGATAATGAGTCTGAAGAAGATGTTGGGGATGATGTTCAGGACATCATGCAAGTAAAGAAGTCTGTGATTAAGAGATCATCTGTGAATGCACTAGATGCTCCCTTGGATTATATCTCCTTTCATTCGGTTGACAGTGTGGAAAGATGGAAGTTTGTGTATCAAATAAGGGTTGCCATTGAGAGAGAACTAGGTCAGGATGCCTTTAAGATTGAGGAAGTCGTGGACCTAACCTCTGCTGCTGGTTTAATGAGAACTGTAACTAGGTTTGCTAAGTGTTTTGATATCTTGGTGAAGGAATTTATTGTGAACATCCATGTGGATTGTGTTGATAATAGAAGTAAAGACTTCAGGAAAGTTTATGTGAGGGGTAGACATGTTGATTTCTCTCCTGCTATTATCAACGGGTATCTGGGAAGAAGTGAAGAAGAGGTGATTGAACTTGAGGTGACTGATAATCAGGCATGCAAGGTGATTACTGCAGATCAAGTCAAGGTGTGGCCTATGAAAGGCAAGTTATCTGCTGGCCAACTTAGTGTAAAATATGCTCTTCTACACAAAATTGGCGCTGCCAACTGGGTTCCTTCTAATCATACTTCAACAGTTTCCGTTGGTCTGGGAAAATTTATATATGTTGTGGGTACCACAACTATGATTGACTATGGTACCTATATTTTTGATCAAACCGTGTAACATGGTGAAACTAGTGCTATAAAGATGCCCATTGCTTTCCCTTCTCTGATATGCGACATTATCCTTAACCAACACCCTGGAATCTTGTCTAGTACTGATGTTGCTTGCAAAAGGGAATCTACCTTGTCTCTCAATTACAAACTGTTTGCAGGCAAGCATGTCCCAGATATTGTCTTGGCACCTGTTGAGTAGAAATCCTCTACCAAGGCTAATGTTATCTCAAAACTGAAGAAGACTTGCAAGGATTTGGATGAGATCATTCAAACAAGTACTGAAAGGAAGCTTAATATTGAAAAATTAATCAAGAGTCTTGAACAGGCTAATAGTACTAGGACTAGTAATGCCATTGAGGAGGAAGTTTCTAAGGAGGTTAATTTTGTTGGAGAGGATGCTGCACAGGACTCTGATTGATTGTGCTGAGGAACAAACCTCTGCTGATACTGATGGTGAAGATGGTAGCAGTTCTGGGTCTGATGTAGATTGAGCCCGTTGAGTTTTTTTGTTTGTTTTGTTGGCACCTGCGTGTGCTTGTTCCATGGATATTTTGTGATGTAGTCTCTAAACTACCTTTACTACTTTGTTTGCTTTATATATTTGGAACATTATGGCTAAAAGGGGGAGAGTTTAATAGTTTAATTTGAGGGGGAGCAGGTAATGGTGAGTTTGAGGGGGAGCAGAAGATGTTCTATTCTGATGGGTGTTTTTTTGTGGGCTCTGATATGAGTTTTTCCTTTGTATGTTGTTGCTACTCTGATTGTGACCACATAATGTTTTAGCAAAAATTTGCCAAAGGAGGACTTTGTTGGTTTTGTGTTGGCAACAATTTTGGTAAAACATTCTGATGTCAAAGCAGATGTATTAACAACTCAAGAATTGAAGAGTGTGTGTTTATCGTGTCTTGAGTCTATTGTTAATTGTAATCCTCTCTTATATTGTATTGATATTAGAGTTGGAGTATTTTAATTAAGTTGTAATTGTCAGTTCTCATAAGCTTTTAAGCATTGAGAATTGTGTGTCTTATACAATTTGTTGAATTGTGTCATTTGTCACTGGTTGTGATTGAAGGGATTTGAGGAGGGCCTCATACCTAGGTGAGTCTTAGGTAGAAGTCATAGGAAGGGTAGTGATTAAGTGAGAAGTTGTAAACCGGAGGTTGTTTACCTTCGAATTGATACTATCGTATATTGATTTCATCTCTGGCTTGGTAGCCTCCATAGTAGACGTGTTTGTCACCAAACTGGGTTAACAATTGCTGGTGTTCTTGTTCTTTCTGCTTCTATTTTACTGTTGTTATATTGATTCCATAGTGTTTAGTCCTCAGATATTTGTGTCGTGACATCTTCTTCAACATCACATATCTGATACTTGAATTTCACAAAACTTTCCATTTTGGTTATTAATTTTGTTGGTTAATCATTTATTTCAGTTTTGATGTAAAATTATAAAGTGTATGCCATTTTGGATTTGCATTTGGTGTAATCAATGAATATTTTTGGCACAATGTTTCAGATTGAGAAATTGGCAAAATGTACAATATTTCTGTTTTAGGAATCTGCAAAATATGGTTCTATATTCAATAATATGGTTATGTAATACAGGTGCAAACGACAACACTAAAAAAACTTAACCCCTTGTCTTTTCTATAAAATTGAGGTAATAAAATTGAGATATTACATCGGTTTTACAAAACACTGAGTGCTAATATTGGACGCACCATCCGGTTTGGAAAATAATAAAAATGCAGATGTTGGGAATTGAATCTATGTGCAAATAATTTTACCTCTCAACGTTTAAATAACTATGGTGTAAAGTGGTAGCTTTTCATGATGCCCTTCGTTACCTCGCTTCCATAGCTGAGGTCAAATGCATTTCACGTCCAACGTTAGATGTGTTTTTGTAGTAGTGACTAAATCCTTGTTGACCAACTTATTCAGATGATCCATGTGGATATCAACTACTCTCTAATTCCGTATGGAAGATCCATCCTCATTACTTAAAGACATACATCATTTGAAGGGATTTTATTAAGGTTTAAGGTGTAAATATTCCCACTTTTAAAACTGGTGAAAAGAGTTTAATATGAGTTAGATTTTCTAATCTCGCATCTAGAAGAATCAAAAGTTACATTATTACCTTTATTGCATATTTGCCTAATACATAACAGATTATTTTTTATACCATGGAACGCAAGTCTCTAAATTTAGAAATTGTAAATGACATATTAACCAAAAAGTTAATTACAAAACTATGAGTGTCGGGCTTTTTATTAATGGAATTTAACATGATAAAAGTGGATAACATAAAAATTGTAAAATTAGTTTAAATAACGTACAAATTCTTCATTAATATTTTGGCTTAATTGCAACTTTGGTCCCCCTATTTTGTCTTTTTCTCGATTTTAGTCCCCCCATTTTTAAAATCATGATTTTAATCACTAATATAAGATACTTTCTTTTTAAACGTTAGAACAAAATGTATATAAATTATAGCTAAAATACCCTCTCTTTTTCTGTAACTTTAGGTTGCGATTCATTTTAGTCTCTTAATTTTAAAAACGACCATTTTGGTCCTTGAACTTTTCAAAAGGTGTCATGTTAATCATTTCCGTCTAAATTTCACTAAAGACGATTACTATTTGCTGACATGTAACCTTATCGACGGAAAAAACGGACGCTATATTTTTTTCTATGTTTTAATTTAATTCTTCATCTTGTTCCCAAAACTAAAAACCCATTTTTGAATCTTGAACTCAAATCCCATCTTGCTTGCTCAAAACCTGTTACGAACTAACCACGGTAAACAAAACGCAATGTACATCTTCATCCACTCACTTCTAAACGTCACCTACTCAAACACTCACTCTCACAACTCTTTCAAAACCTACACATCTAAGTCATCACCATCAACAAACCACAACAAACACCATATTCATACACTCAGAGAGACACGAACTCTGAAACTCAATGAAGAACCTTCGCGTGCTATGCAATTTTCTCATTTTTTGGAAGGGTGTTGATTTGGGGCTTAGGGTTAGCTGAATAGAGAAATGCTATTGCTTGCTCCTGGTGTTTTTGTTTGTCTCACCGTTATTTTGTTGGACGAATTTTCGGATGAAAAGAACGTTTGAATCATGTGAGGATACAAAGGGGAGAAGTTACGAAGATTGCTCCTTCATGAGATGAAAAAAACGAACCGTTCATGAGATGATGTAGAAAGTTATTGTCTTTCTTTTTCTTTGATTTGATATGTATGATGACTTATTCATTTGATTAATTTGTAATCTATTTAATAATTTAAGGAGTAGAACATTTTATTCTTTTTATCTTCTTCTGTTATTTCCTTGCAATTATTTTATGTAATCTATTTTGTTTTGGATTGTATATGACATATTAGAATTTGAAGGAAACTAGAATTGATAAGTGAATCGGGACAATATAATGTTAATGTTTTATTAGTCAATTTTTTAATTAGAAAGATGGATTTTTAGTTTTGGGGAAGAAGATGAGGAATAAAATTAAAACACAGACAAAAATATAACGTCCGTTTTTTTTTTCTGTCGTTAAGTTACACATCAGCAAATAATTAACGTTGTTAGTGAAATTTAGATGGAAAGGACTAACGTGACACTTTTTAAAAAGTTGAGGACCAAAATGGTTATTTTTAAAATTGAGGGAACAAAATGAATTCCGACCTAAAGTTACGGAACTAAAAAGGATATTTTACTTAAATTATATAAACAGTATTGTTGTATTTAATTTATAATAAAAATATAAATTATTAAATAAGATATTTTATTATTTAAATGTTAGCACAAAATGTATATAAAATATATAAATACAATGTATTGTTGTTGGAAACGATATTAGTAGTAAATAGTAATACATAGTAAATTTTTATAAACATTGCATTCTTTAAGAAATGGACTATAATAATTGGCCACATTTTGTCTAGAGAACATCATCGCTTTTGCTCATTACAATCATGTCACAAATCAAGTACTACTTTTAAGTCTGAACCACACATGTGATTTTAATGCAAGAACTCTTGCAGATGAATTTCTTGTCAGTGATATAAATAGCATTGATATTTATAAGTTGAATATCTTATCAATGCATGTCGGCAGATTTTTCTGAATTGCCAGTATCAGCTTTTTATTAAATTGATCTATTAAAAGATGATTAAATTAATAAAATGATTCACGTACAAAGTTGTTCTCTTAAATTTTTCTTTTCGGCTTAATATTACTCGAGTATATCTCTAAGATAAAGCACCTCAATTTTAAATTATCTCTAAAATATTTTTTAGCATTACTTTTAGTAAACTGTAGAAATTTTATCATTTCATGTTCGTACTTACCACTTAATCGATTAGCTCTCATCCAACTACAATTCATACCTATGGTTCAAAATTAATGCATAAATAATTAAATTATTATGATGCCTACAATTGACATTAAAAATTTGTCCAAAAGGCCGGGGTGCAGACATTATTTCTAATAAATCATTAACTCAATTTAAATAAACAATTTTTTTAAATGATAAAGTTGCAAGAGTTATCACACCTAAAATGAAAAGTGTTATGTTGCTTGAACAACGTAAACTTAAGAACAACTAAAACATTGGTGAAATTTGTATAAACTCAAAATTTGCACCTTCCTTTAACTTTGAATGAGGGACAACACTTTAGGCTCACTCAAGTAGTCTTTTAATACTTAGAATCAATTCTAAGTATAGTTTATATATAATATTCATTTTGTAATATATATATATATATATATATATATATATATATATATATATCAAATAATTGGTTAACATTATATCATATGTTATGAATATTCTCATATCCTCTATTCCTTTGATTTCAAATAGCACTATGAAGGACAAATAAATGGTGATAATAAAGTTGTTATATGCTTCACAAGTCTATTACTAGTCCTACAACAAAAATTGATTTCAAATTTTGAATGTTCTGAACAATCAAGTTTATAATATCAAATGAAGCTTACTGGCGAGGAAGTCTAGCCACGGAGGAGGAAGGATGGCCGCAAAGACGGATCTGTGCGGAGGAGGAAGGATGGCCGCAGCGCGAAATCGGTGAGAGGCGGACGACGGTAACGACGCGACGCAGTCGAACTCGGTGAGAGGGGACGACAGTAACGGCGCGAGGCGGATGGCGGTCGCGAGTTGGAAACGCAAGACGGCGGTCGCGGGTTGAAAAAACGCAGGTTCGGAAGAGAGAGGCTATCGCGTGAAGAAAGAAGAAAAAAGAAATATGTTTTGTGTTGGAAAGGGGGCTAGCGTTTTAGTGGAGAAAGAGTTTTTTCCCATCGGTTTTGTATATGGGCCGATGAAACAACCCAATTAGCCCAAGTACTTTTCCCATCGGTGCATATATGGGCTGATGTAAACGCCCAATTAGCGCACCTTTTCCCATCGGTGCTTATGTGGGCCGATGTAAAAGCCTAAGTGGCCCACCTTTTCCCATCGGTTTCGTAATGCACCGATGTAAAAGCCCTTATAACCAATCCATTTTTCGTTTTAATTACAAGTTTGCCACCGTGTTATTTTTCTCATCATTTGAGTTAAATGTGTGATGTAAAATCACTCAATCAAAATTTTTTTCACATCAATTTGTTATAAAATCTGATGTAAAATCTTTTCACAAATATTTTTCACATCAGTTATCTTGATACCTGATGTAAAATCTTGAAACCAAATATCTTATTTTTAGTAGTGAAATCTTGTTAGACTATAGAATTTGTTCTAGAAATATACTACCAAATATAATACTAGAACCTCTTTATTATGGTATTAAGACCGCTTTAATATTTATTCAAAAGTGGATCGACTTTGAGCCATGACAATCAGGCTCATACAATATTTTAAAAATGAGGTTTCAAAATTTTAAATAATGGGCTATGCAAATCAAATATAAATAATTTTTTTATATATATAATATTTGTTAAAAATTAATACAGTGTTGCAAAATTAACTGAGGAGCAACATGAGTTAGTTTTACAATCATCTCAATAGATTCTAAAATTAATTATTTTAGTCCTTAATAACTCTTTTAATTATATTTTCTTTTGTAAACATAAATTTTAGATATATTAATATTTTATAATTCAATATTTAAATATTTATTATATGTTCATTTCATTTATATAAAAATTTTGTGGTAAAATATAACACATTCTTACAAATTGTTTGATCTATTATTATTTTTATATAGAATAATTTTATTCTATAATAATATTAAAATTTTAGCAAAATTAACATTATTTTTAATTAATTTTTTAAGATTAAATGGATAATAAATTAAATTAGTAGGTTTAAAATATTTTTAAATAATCTGACTTGGGTTAGTCAAACTTAGTGCAATGTTTATAAAATTTTATAATTTGTATAATTAGATCGACTTTCTTCACAACATTTTATCAACATTAATAAAATGGTGAGGTTTTTATCATAATGTCTTAAAATTGTGAAGATCTCATAATTTAAGAATACATTTAAAATATAAAATTTTGAATGTTTATATTTTTTTGTCATATTGTTATAATCGTTCTAGTGATTTGTGAGATTTGACAAAAATAAATAGTTGCAATGTATTCTCATATTTTATAACTTTAATTTTTAGGTTGTTTATTAATTAAAACATTTCGATTTTGATATTGTAGTTAAAAAGTAAATGTTTGCATCGTCAAATATGTTGTTTAGCCTTTTTCTCGAAACATTAAAATATTTATAGATCATTTTTTTATATAGTTTTTAATATTATTTACACTTTAAATAAAATATCTTTTTATAAATTCTTTTCATTTTATTTATTAGGGATCAATTTTTAAAATTGGAGCAAGGCTTCCAAATTGTATGAAACGGCTTTGTCTTTGATGTAAAATTTAAATAACATTTATTTTTATAATTAAATATTTAAAAATTATTATATGACCCAAATTCAAGATTAATTATTTTTTTTTTATCAATGATCCACTTTTATTATAAGCGTTGGACCTTTAAAAAGTAAGGACCAGCCATAGTCAAAAGAATAAAGTTTATTGAAAGAAAATTATACAAAATGGACAGAAAAGAAAGAGAAGTGGCTCGGTGCGTCAAACATAAAAAAAAAAAAATAGAAGAAAAAGACACGGTGTCATTTGAAAAAAGACATTAAAACTTATTATAAAGTGTGAAAAATTCAAATGATATAAAAACGAATGATTATCATCTCACGACTGATGAGAAACTGACACTCTAATCAAGTCGCAATAAAAGAGGACAAAGGAATATGTTGGAATGTGTTAATTTGTGGAGAGTGCATGTGGCGTATACTAAACACATGTCTGCGTGTAGAAAAATTCGACTTCGAGATAGCGTGCTATGAAATTAAAAAAAAAAATCATTAAAAAAATAAAATAAGGATTTAAGGTTTTTTTTTCTTAAAATGTTAATACATCACACAACACAGGCATTATTGAGCTGGCAAGACACACAATAGTGACAACGCCCATATGGTAGTCATGTTGATTGTGTCATCTCCTGTTTATAAAATCGGGCACTCCTTTGAAGAAATTTTAAGTATCATACCTCCAATATATAAATACTAGTATTATGTGAAAACTATTATATGCGGGACTTCTAGATTTATTCAATTCATACACTAATATTCTCAAATGCTCCAACAATCCTCCATTTATATTCAAAATTAGCTTAGAATTTTTTTTTATAAAATTGTGTATAAGCAAATGTCTATTTTGACTTTAACTTTTGCATAGTAAATATGATTTATATTTTTCTAGAGTGATTCATAGTCTTGAATTCATTCTCAAATATCAAAATACACAATCTTTTTGACGTGTATTCTAAAAAATTACATTTATTTAAGATCTTGCATGCGAATCACAATATAGTGAATGCTCTAGAGTTTTTTTTCTCTAAATGATACTCTACTAGTAAGCAACTCAACAAACTCTCTTCTTCACTAGTTCTTGCTAGTGTTATCATCATAAACTACATAGTATATTAAACCGACATTGTCTGTCTTAGAATTTCAACTTGTTATCAATGTCATTTCATTTCATATTGATAACAAGTTGGAACAGAAAAAGACATTCCTTCATTATCGTGTTGGAAGTTGTGTTGTTTGTCATGCATCGTGAATCTTTTGAATTTTTGAACAAGCAATGTCATATCTTCACCAGAGTCTAAATATTTTTTCTTTCTCGACTTTGAGAGCTAGATTTTTCTTCTTCTTGTCACATTCTTCATCTTCAGCTAGCATATACAGTTGAATCTCGTGTTCTTGTAATTTTCAAACAAAGTAAACAAATCTATGGAAGGCAAGTCCTTAGATTTAGCAATCATATTGACTTTCAGTTTTCAGTTACGATTTAAGCATCTAAAGACTTTTATAACTAAATCCTCATTTTAAAATAATTTACCCAGAGTTTTCATGTGATTCGCAATATAAATGAATAGTTTTTCCATATCCCAAATGTTTTCTTCAAGTTTCTTTCTGAAGAGTTCATACTTATGGATTAATTTGTTCATCCTACCTCTTTTTTCCTTAATTATATCTTTATAAGTATCATGAAGGGTGTCAAATATTTCTTTTGCAGTCTCCCAATATAAAACACGCAAAAACTCATTAATGCTAAGAGTGATAGTAATACCATTTTTAGCTTTAAAATTGCGCTGCCATTTTTCTTTTCCCTTTTTAACTTTCATATTTTTAGCTGTAAAAATAATTTAAATAAAGGATAACACATCATTAATATTTAATTTATAATAAAAATATGTTATAATCATTAATATAAAACGTTAGAACAACATGTATATTATAAATATGATGTATTGTTGTTTAATTTATAGTAAAATTATATTATAAACATTAATATAACATATTTTCTTTTTTAAACGTTGGAACAAAATGTATATAAATTATATAAATGTTAGAAAATAGTATGATAATCCTAGATATCTTCAAGAATCGTGTTTGTTCACTTTCCGAACAAAGTATTTCGACCCCATTCTTGTCGGGTTTACGAAATCTTTGCGGGGATAATTCTTGAAGAACAATCTGTTTCTGACAATAGAGAGCAGATCAGAATGTAGAGAGGAAGTATGTAATTTCGTGTACCAAATCGAGACCAAAAGACTCCTTATATAGGAGACCAATAATAGAAGCGAACAGACACACCTTTTCGGAAAAACAGTTATACAACAGGGGCGCTACCCCTTGGACCCTGACGGGGCGCTGCCCCGCACCCCGCCAGGGGCTCCGCCCCTTGGAACCCCGTTTCTATTATTCGTATTCAATTGCACGTTTGGCTCTACGAGCGTGCACTCCGCACTACCCTAATTCGTTTCAAGTTTAACGCATAATTGCATCGGCTTACAGTAAATCACATTATTACCAAAATACATTGATGATACTAAAATCACCACCAATAAATACGATGTATTGTTGTTGGAAACGATATTAGTAGTATACTTAATTGATTCATAGTAAATTTATATAAGAAAAAAAAAAACATTGCATGCTTTAAAAAATGAACTATATAATAACTATAATTTGTTTTCTTGAGAAACATCTATCGCTTTTGCTCATCACAATCATGAAACAAATTAAGTACATTATTTTATACATTGATTAGATCATGCGAAGAAATAAGCTACTTCCTTTAAGTCTGAACCACACAAGTGATTTTAATGCAAGAAATGGATAGTCTTACTGATGAATATCTTGTCAATGATATAAATAGCATTAATATTTATAAGTTGAATATCTTATCAATAAGTGTGGGCAGGATTTGTCTGAATAATTAATATAAGGTATTATTAAATTGATTTATTAAAAGATTATTTGATTTCTTATTACATTTGCTATAAAACGCGCATACGACAACGTCAAAATCACTACGATTCATATCGTGCTAACATATCTAAACTGAAGTCTAACATATCTAAATTAAGATTATTTTTTATATTTTTTAATTAAAAAATATTAGCATATAATAACGGTGGATGATTTAACCGTGGTGATAAAATGAAACTTTTATGGGTTCGAACTTTAGCGCCCTTTAATATTTTATTTCTTTAAGGTTAAGACACGCCTTATCTTTTTTATTTATTTTTAAATAAATAATAAAAGGATATCGTTACGGTTGATAGTTTTAACTGTTATGAAATAGTATACCCATATATAATTGAATTAACTCTCACTTGTTGACAGTAGCGCCGTATCCTTCGCGGGTAAACCCTTACACTTGTTTTTTCTCTCCTTCGTCATTAGTCATGATTCTTGTTCTTCATTCATAAGGTATTATTCTTCTTCCATCTTCTTGTTAGATAATTCCTGATTATCTCTTTTGTCGCATCTTGTTGAATGTTCTTTTTTTTTAGATTCGTCTTCACGACCTTAACAAGAATAAAGTACAAGGAGTACGAAGCTATGTTGAAAACTTCATCCTCCTTGTACTACTTCATAGATTCACAAACAATATGAACTTCATATTTTGTTACAGTTCCACGACTTCATGTAAATCTATTGATGATGTAAGTCGTTATTGTTTTTATTTTGTTGCATGTATTTGTTGTTGAAAATTAAGTTTGCGGTTTCACATGTTGATAACTTTCCTGGTGTTTGTAGGACTCAAAACAAAAATAATACATTGTTAAGTCACAAGAAAACTAAATGAAGAAACAACAGCAACAAACTTCATCTAGTTTGAGAAACTATGGGAAGAAATATAAGAATTATGAAGTTGTTGTGTAAACTTATTACTCCTTATATTTATTTTTCATAGTTTTACAACCTAGATGAACCTCATAATTGATTCCTGTTTCACATACGATTAATTTCAATAAAAGGTGCATCCTGAAAATATTTTATAATATCTGGTTATGTTGTATGATGTTGTTTTGTTTATAACTATTTTTGTTTGTTGTTGTTGTTGATTAATATTCTCAGAGTAAGAAGATTGGGTTGAGTTTATTATATTCTATGTAGATTGTTTGTTTCATTAACCCTCACTTAAAATACATTCATTTAAATTGACATAGATACTTATAATCTGCAAATTAAGTTGTATTTGAAAACCAACTTATATCAATCAATGTTTTCCGAAATGCTTGTGTATTATCTTTCATTTCATGCTCTTTTACATATAGAATATGGTATAATGAATTGGCCCCTTCAATACATCGCTATCTTCGATTATAGTTAAATTTCAGTAACAACAATTAATTGAATAATCTGCCTCGTCATCAACACTTATCATCGTAATTTTTATGATGATCTATCATCATAAAAATTACAATGATAAGTGATGATGATGAGGCAGATTAACCAATGCCTTGTTGTTATTGAAATTTAACTATAATCAAAGATTGCGATGTATCAAATGAGCTAGACCAATAAACCACAGTTTATATGTAAAAGAGCATGAATGAACTATGAGACGCATACAATAAAAAACAATAGTTTGTTTAAGTTGGTTTTCAATAATAGTTAATTTTAGATTATAAACTTCTTTATCAATTTGAATGATTGTATTTCTTTAGTGAGGTGTTTGGAAAAACAGGCAATCTACATATTATATAATAAGCTCAGGATACTTTCAACCACAGTTATATTGTAACCGTGATCAAAAGTAATTTGTGTTTTAAATTATTTGTTGCTGGTGGATTTCGAACCTAGTACCTACGTGTATATATCACAACGGTTTATAAGAATAACCGTTGTGAAATCTGGCGCGCACCCTTCCTTATAGTAACAGTTTCAAGACCGTGGTGGAAACAATAAACTTACAACCACACCCTACTTAATAACGATATGGCACGTGTAATGATACCCCTTTTTCAACCGTTGTGAAGGAGTTTTCGGTAGTAGTGTTAGATCTCAAATATGATTAGATGTATACAAAATTATTTATAGGAGATGATTAAAATTTCTTTTAATTTAATTATAGGTCTTGTTTCGAATTTAATCCTAAAAAGGCAATCGATGATATCAAATTCATATAAAAATGGTTAGATGTTACCCATGATTCTTTTTAAAATAACTAGAACTATAACATATTTTAGAATTGTTTAAAAATGATTTTTCTGTCAAGTAGATTAATAGTACAAGATTAATCTCTCTAAAAAGTTTTTGACATCGCCTAAAATTGTGCAAGTAAATTATCAATTATGATGTCTTTAGGATAAAACAACTCAATTGTAAAAGGACATTCTAGAAATACACCCTCAAATATAGTATTAAACCACTTAATTCAGGTGCTAAGACCAATCTAACCATCAAAAAAGGACAAAGTCAATCGAAAAGACAATTATGCAAAAATGAAAGAAAAGAAAGAAACGTGGCTTAGAAGTGCATCAGGCATAAAAAAGAGAAGAAAAACACATGGTGTCATTTGAAAAAAGACACGAGAACTTATTTTATAGGGTGGAAAATCCATAATGGTAATAAAATGAATAAAAATCATCTCACAGTTGATGAGGAACATGTTGAGAATAACAAGTGTGAGTAGTGTGGGGAAGTCCCTCATTAGATAGAAATGGGGAGACTTGAGCATTTATAAGTGGGAGAACCCACACACTTATCACCTTAAGATTTTGGGTGAGTATGTGGTGTGTCTCTCACAAATGTGTGTTACTGATAAGTGCTTGATTCATGCTAAAATGACTTATTATAACATAGCACTTATCTTGCTAATTTGATATATTTTTCACATAAAAACCCTCAACTATTGAATAAAGTATCATTGTGCAAAATTACTTGGTTTAGTTTGCATTTGTGCAGGTTATAGTATTAAAGCAAAAACTAGAAAACAGGACTTTCGCTGTAGCGAACTATATTTCGCTGTAGCGAACTCCAGGCACTCAAAGGCAAAAGTCCAGAAAACAGGGCATTCGCTGCAGCGAAAGATAGAGAATGGTAGCGAAGGCCCGATTCGCTGCAGCGAACCATATTTCGCTGTAGCGAACGAAGTCAGAAGCAAACTTTCCAGTTTTGCTAGCAGCGAGCAGAAGCGAAGTACATTCGCTGCAGCGAACCTTATTTCGCTGTAGCAAACTTTGGCGGTTTCTAGAAGATTTGAATTTCTTAAAGATGAAGAAAACATTCGCTGCAGCGAAATATCCTTCGCGTAGCGAACTCTGGCGGTTCAACAAAAACTTAGCAATGAAGTAAGACATTCGCTGCAGCGAACTTCTATTCGCGTAGCGAACTCAGGCGGCCAGAAACAGCTATAAAAGGAGCATAAATCAGTTCAGAAAGACATTCAGTTTGTATCTTTTAATACTCTTATAATAGAAGTAGGAAAAGAGGTTTTTAGGTAGAGAGAGGTGGATACACATCAAGAGTCGGGAAATCGTCGTTGATATCTTTCCAACTCAAATCTTCCATTGAGCTTCCAACTACCATGAGTAGCTAAATCCCTCTCTTGTTGGGATTGGTTGTAGTTCACCGAAACAATATGTATTTGCTTTAATCATGGCGTTATATATAATTTATGTTTGAATCATTATCGTTGTTATCTTCGTTTTACCATTTATTTCATGGATTGAATTGATATTGACAAATACGATTCTAATCTCGATCCAAGATAACAACTATTAAACTCTAAATGCTAGACATAGATTTAGGTTTAATATTCACTTCAAGTATTGAAACTTAATGCTACCGTATCGTTAAATAGGCTGAGAAATCGTCGATTAAACCATAAGGTAGAAATCTCAACAAACGTTTAGACATGAACTTTGTTGTGAGCAATACGTGATGATGTTGAAACAAGCATATATTATGTATAACTGATCTAAGATTTACATATTGAATTGGTGGATGAAAACCAATTCCCAACAAGTATTTTCCTCTGAAACTTATCTTTCGTTATTTATGCATTTTTACTTTCCGTAACTTTCAACCAAACAAACTTGAAATTTATGCTTAGAACTATAGAAATTGTTGAACGGTTTTGATATCGCTCCAATCCTTGTGGATACGATAATATAAAATACTTACATTTGACTTGTACTTTCTACAACATCAAATTGGCGCCGTTGCCGGGGATTGGCGTTTAAGATATTAAAACATCGCAATCGTTTCTATACTTTTAAGCTTTGTGCATTTGTTTATATATTGTATATATTTTTCTGTTTGTTGCAACGTTTGCTCATGTGTTTGGATAGGTGGAAAAATTTCTGTTTATGCTTCGAGGCAAAAGTTCAAAGGAGCAACTTCTTTTTGATCCCGAGATCGAAAGAACAATCCGAAAGAACAAAAGGCAAACGAAGAAACAAAAATCCAAACTGAAAAAGAAAGGAGCATCTACATCAACTTCCTCCTCAAATTCATCAAAAGAAATAATGGCTGAAGTTGTTAATGGTCCTTGTGAAAGTAGCCCAAGGCGGTTCGCCCATCTCACCAACAATCCAGCCGCAAGACGAGCTGAGATGAAAACAGGACTGCTGCAAATTATTTATGCTAATCCTTTTGCAGGTTTGGATCATGAAGATCCATACACTCACCTCACCCGATTCTACGAAATAGCTGGTACATTAGGTGCACTAGAGGCTGAAGAGGAAGCTGTCTTCATGAGGTTATTTCCACACTCTTTGATCGGAAAAGCAAAGGATTGGTACCTCGATCATTCAACAGAAACCATGACCAATTGGAATGTGTTAGAAAGAAACTTTCTCAGCAGATTCTTTTCTCACAACCGATTCATGGATGCAAAGACAGCTATCGCCACATTCACCCAACTTTCAAATGAAACTTTGTGTGAAGCCTGGGAACGCTATAAATCCATGTTACGGAAGTGTCCAAACCACGGTTTCGACGACATGTCACAAATCCATATTTTCCGTAATGGATTATTAACTCAACCGAAGCTTTTACTTGACGCAACAGCTGGAGGTTCCTTGATAGCAAAAAGTGCAGCAGAAGCAATTTCAATCATTGATAGGATGGCTCTCACAGATCACCAAGTTCAACACAATCGAGGTACCATCCAAAAGAAGCCTGGAGTTTTGGAATTGGGTACAAATGATGCAATCCTAGCACAAAACAAACTGCTCACTCAAACCGTAGAGGAATTGACAAAACAGCTGTCCAAGCTTCCTCAACAACTCAAAGATGTGCACGGTTCGTCAAACGCATCACAACAAGTAGCTTTTTGTGAACTTTGTACAGGTGACCATCCAACCGGTTTTTGTACTCCGATCAACGAAGAGGTAAAATATATGGGAAATCAACAACAAAGGCAAGTTCCGTACAATCAAGGTTATCCACACAACAACAACGCAAGCTATGGCCAAAACCGACCAAATCAGTACCAAAGTTACACGCAGCCAGATAAGCTTTCAAAGATCGAGGATACCTTGAATCAATTCATGCAATTGTCCATGGCAAACCAGAAAAACACTGATGCGTCAATTAGAAATCTTGAAACGCAAGTTGGGCAGATTGCAAAGCAACTAAGTGAGCAACAAAGAGGTACGTTTTCTGCCACCACTCAAGTTAATCCCAAGGAAACCTGTAACGCAATTACGACGAAAGCTGGTGATATCGTCCAAAACAAAGTTGGGGAGAATTCAAAAGGCATAGTTGTGGAGAAAAATCAAGAAAAAGGAAAACGTAAGGAGGAGGAAGAAAACAATGCGGATCCTGGACAAGTTACCTTACCAATTACCATTGGACATCTCTATTTTGATAACGCTTTAGTTGATCTTGGATCAAGCGTAAATCTTCTACCGTGGTCCACCATGAGAAAGATTGAAGATCTTCATTTGAGCCCTACAACAATGAAATTACAACTTGCCGACAAATCAACCACAAAACCAATTGGCGTAATGAAAGACGTAAAGATCAAAGTGGAGGGTTATCAATGTTCAACTAACTTTGTGGTAATAAGCATGAACGGTAATGAAGACAGCCCTCCAATCTTAGGCCGTCCTTTCATAAAAATGGCAAGAATGATGATTGACGTGGATGAAAGGAAAATGAAGGTAAGGCACAAAGATGGAGAGATCAATTTCACATTGTTTCAACACAAGGAGGATGACTATTCAAAAGATAAAGCTCCTGATGAATTAGGCCTGGAAGCATCCAAAGAAATGGACGAGAAAGAAAGGCCAAAGGATGGTGGCAAGGACATTTTGACGAATTCATACAAACCACCACAAAGCTTACTCGAAACAGGCGTCGAGCTAATGACGTTAAACAAGCACTTGTTGGGAGGTAACCCAACTTTTCATTGCTTTCATTTCCTTTATGCATAATTACTAGATTAGTAGGAAGAAAATGGCGTGACATGGTACAAAGAAAAATTCTGCAGAAAACTGAGTTCTGCAGAGTTCGCTACGCGAAACCCTGATTCGCTGTAGCGAACACAACAGAATCAGCAAAATTTCTTTGCCAATCATGCCATCTTTTTCATCTTTAAATTTTGTGTGTTTTAATCTAGTGATTAGTTATGTGTCTTATGACCAATCCATGATATTACTGCTTGAACATTTGTCCTCTAAACAAATGAGATGAAAGAATAAGCATGGAGTGGAAGGTCAACTTCACATAAACCAAAGGCACAATGGTAAGGGCATGACTTGAAAGGATTGAATCATCCAAGGTATGTGTTTACTTCCTTTTTAGAATTTAGCATATACATGACATGAGTAGGCTGCATAAAACAATTTCATTCAATCCTAGGCCATGATATGTTTTCATAAAAATCACTAAGTTCTAAAACAAGAAAGTGAGGTAACCTTCCATTGTTCACTATATGCTAAGGAGACTGACAAATTCTTGTTTTAACTCGTTTGATTCATGCTTAATCTTGCATTTATGTTGGTAATTGCAAAGACATAGAAGGGATCAAGGCAATTCTTTGAAATTGAGCATAACTACTAAACCAAATATAGCCTCATTATCCTTTGTAAGTGAGCGATCTTTTGCAAACCCTTTTTGAGCCATATGACAATGAATCTATCATTGATGAACTGAACAATACATTAAGTAAACCACTTAATGGATATTGTTCTATATCTCTGAAAATCATAAAAAGTTCATATATGATAGATTCAATTTTTCCTTGAATAAATACCTTGAAACCATGATATCTTTTGCCAAATCTCAAAGAGCATTCAAAGAAAGTAAGGTGTTGTTCAAGTTGGGGAGAAAAGAGAAAAAGACTTTCTTCAAAAGAAAAGAAAAAGATGTGAGAATCAAAAGAAGAAATAAAAAGTAAGAAAAGAAAAATGAACAACAAGAAAAAATGCATTCAAAAAGAAAGAAACAAGAAAGGTATGATGAGTGATCTGTGTAGAAAAATCACAATTTATGAATGCTCTTCTAAAAAGAAAAAATCAACAACCTTTTTGTTTCCATTATCCCTATAAATGACACTTCCTTGGTACCTTAGCCACATTACAACCATAAAAGACCTTAGTGATCTATGTTCTTGCTTATCAACATATCTTGCTTGGATGAAAGTATGAATTGATCTAGATGTTAGCAAAATTTGTCATGTGAGAGATCAACATACCTCATCATTTTCACTTATACAAAAAGTGTGGTAAGTGTGATTCATGATTAACATGTTTAGTGCTTTGGATTGATTGACATAGTTTTTATGTGAAAGACTTGTTTCATGAATATGTCTAAGTACTAAAGGAAGTCATAAAACATTTATCCTTGGATGTTCAAACTTCAAAGAGCCATGTGCCTCCTATACTTTATTGAGAAAATTGGTTAATCATGTGAAGGTGGGTTTAGAAACTCTTGCTTTTGTTTTTACTTTGATTGAGGACAAGCAAAGATTCAAGTTGGGGAGAGTTTGATAAGTGCTTGATTCATGCTAAAATGACTTATTATAACATAGCACTTATCTTGCTTATTTGATATATTTTTCACATAAAAACCCTCAACTATTGAATAAAGTATCATTGTGCAAAATTACTTGGTTTAGTTTGCATTTGTGCAGGTTATGGTATTAAAGCAAAAACCAGAAAACAGGACTTTCGCTGCAGCGAACTATATTTCGCTGTAGCGAACTCCAGGCACTCAAAGGCAAAAGTCCAGAAAACAGGGCATTCGCTGCAGCGAAAGATAGCAAATGGTAGCGAAGGCCCGATTCGCTGCAGCGAACCATATTTCGCTGTAGCGAACGAAGTCAGAAGCAAACTTTCCAGTTTTGCTAGCAGCGAGCAGAAGCGAAGTACATTCGCTGCAGTGAACCTTATTTCGCTGTAGCAAACTTTGGCGGTTTCTAGAAGATTTGAATTTCTTAAAGCTGAAGAAAACATTCGCTGCAGCGAAATATCCTTCGCGTAGCGAACTCTGGCGGTTCAACAAAAACTTAGCAATGAAGCAAGACATTCGCTGCAGCGAACTTCTGTTCGCGTAGCGAACTCAGGCGGCCAGAAACAGCTATAAAAGGAGCATAAATCAGTTCAGAAAGACATTCAGTTTGTATCTTGTAATACTCTTATAATAGAAGTAGGAAAAGAGGTTTTTAGGTAGAGAGAGGTGGATACACATCAAGAGTCGGGAAATCGTCGTTGATATCTTTCCAACTCAAATCTTCCATTGAGCTTCCAACTACCATGAGTAGCTAAATCCCTCTCTCGTTGGGATTGGTTGTAGTTCACCGAAACAGTATGTATTTGCTTTAATCATGGCGTTATATATAATTTATGTTTGAATCATTATCGTTGTTATCTTCGTTTTACCATTTATTTCATGGATTGAATTGATATTGACAAATACGATTCTAATCTCGATCCAAGATAACAACTATTAAACTCTAAATGCTAGACATAGTTTTAGGTTTAATATTCACTTCAAGTATTGAAACTTAATGCTACCGTATCGTTTAATAGGCTGAGAAATCGTCGATTAAACCATAAGGTAGAAATCTCAACAAACGTTTAGACATGAACTTTGTTGTGAGCAATACGTGATGATGTTGAAACAAGCATATATTATGTATAACTGATCTAAGATTTACATATTGAATTGGTGGATGAAAACAATTCCCAACAAGTATTTTCCTCTGAAACTTATCTTTCGTTATTTACGCATTTTTACTTTCCGTAACTTCCAACCAAACAAACTTGAAATTTATGCTTAGAACTATAGAAATTGTTGAACGGTTTTGATATCGCTCCAATCCCTGTGGATACGATAATATAAAATACTTACATTTGACTTGTACTTTCTACAACATCAGTTACTCAAAAGAAAAAAATCCTCAATGTGAAACTGCTCCCTCTAGTTGAGCCTCTGAATATCCCCAACAGTAGTATCATGAGCCTTTGATGAATAAAAGGTGGCCCTTTAAAAAGTATCAATAGAGGTACAAGTGTAAAGATCATTCACCCGAGGAGGAGTGTAACACCCCTTTTTATACCCCAAAATATTTAACATATAATCAGAGAATAGCATGCATATAATTCAAAAGGGCGTCACATCGATGTTTTAAAAAAAAAATTAAATAAATAAAAGCCTTAAAAAAAACTGACAGCATTTATCTATACAACACAATACACCTGGTCATTTTAATAACACTTAATATAAATTCACAATTTAACTTGGATATGCATTTACAGCGGAAATATGATACTCATGTGATTTCATAATGATTCATGTCCCATACCATGATCATACATCGACTAATGGTCTCAATTCAACATAAGATAAACTCAGAATGTTTGGCTTATAAGCCTCTCAAAACGACAAGCAACCAACAAAAGTTCACAAGTCATAGCATAATACATGAGCAAATATAACATGAGTTCAATACTCCTAATCTACCCAGTGTTACATGACCAGAGCATCGACTCACTACCTAGTCTCCAATAACCAAGGAAGGACCTCCGACTAGGTCACACGCGGCTACTAAACTCCAGAACCTGCATGTCGCCAAACGAGGGCAACATTAAAACAGAAGGGTGAGAATACGAACCATTATGAAGAAAGTATAACAGAATGCAATGGTTATATCAACACTTCAAGTAATTAGTCATACTATGTAAAACAGAATAGATAATAGTAATCAACACATATTTCACATGTTATCGAGTATACAACAAGCTTAAATAGTATAATATCTCAATTTTACTATTATATTCTCAATTACGTACACAATCATAATTCTCACATATTCACACATCTAATCAAATATGTATTCAAACTTCACTCGTTTCAATTATCAAACTCATACACATATCACAACTACATCAACTTCACATACTCAATTATCGCGTAATTTTTAATGTGACTCAATGCAAGATATGTGACGCTATGCATGTGGTACCGAATTGTGAACCCAAGGTTTCACCGCTTTCCGATTCAATATCTAGAATCCAAGCCACGCTTCCGATCCGGACAAGACCAAAGCCCACCAAACGTAAACATATAGTTTACCGCCTCCGATTCACTCTAGAATCTAAGCCTCGCTTTTGTTTCAAAGCAAACCACCTTTGTTTCAAGGCAACCATGATATGAATGTATGTACAATGCAAATCAACATATGCAATTAAGATCATCTCTACCATCTTAATATTTAGCATATCACAATAATCCACTCTATGAATTATTCACAATATTGTACACTACATTCTCCTCACATAAGCATTATTCTCATATAATAGTCAATACACAAATTTCAATTCACCATTCCAATTAACACTAGTAATTATCACTATCATATGCTAACTCACATTTTTGTCAATTTCATATGGTTTATTCACTTTCATATTAAACCAATAAGCCATTAGGATTTATGCTACTTAATTATTCATAAAAGATTCTACCTTAGAACAATAATAGAACCATATCTATGTGTCATTTCTATTAGAAGTCTACTATTTTAATATAATAATTGATTTTACTAAACTATAATTATTTACTAATTAATCTATGAAATCTATCAATTATATATATTAGTAATCAAGATAAACTTTATCTCACACTTATTAATTCCTATAAGTATATATACATATATATTACATCTCATGTTGGCTATATGTATACAAGAGTGTCATGTTCATTTTAAAAAAAACAAGTGGTGTTTGTTTTCTTTAGATGACTAAGGTACTAATAGTAGCATTCCCATTTATAAATGCTGTGTTTTCACGTTTTTAATTGGGGCAATGACTACTAACAGGAGCCTTTTCTATCCATAAAATATATTGGTGTCTCATGTTTTAATTGGCCAATAGCAATTCCACTGCAGCATCTCCATTCAATAATATATACTATGGCTCATGTTTCTCATTGAACCAATGGCTATTAAAGAGGCCTTTTCCATCAATAAAATATATTAGTGACTAATATTTTACTTGGATCATTAGTTAACATAGCAGCATGTTCCTTAGTCAAAGATAGTATGGCCCACGTTCTAATTTGCCAAGAGAGGAAGATAAAACACTAACAGCCAAGTAATGAAAAGAAAGAAAAAACAATAAAAGCTAGAACACGGTACAACACTATGCGATATACAGTGTCGCCTACAACCACACAGCCGTCGGTCATCAACACCATGTGATGACGTCATTCGGTAATTCTATACTACATTTCCATTTCGTTTACATAGTATGTGAACACAGGGTGTTCCCTTCCAGCATTAATTTTGGTTCTAAAACTCAAGTAGGCTAATAGAGATTAAACACATATTTTATAAGATTCACTATGAACAAATATAACTATATTAATCTACCAATTACCCCATTATACTAACCCACAATGATTTGGGATTCTCCCCCTTACCTCTTGATTTCTCCTCCAAAACCCTAGCTTTTCTCCTCTTGCTGCTCTCCTCCACTTCTATTTCTTCAAAACCAGTAAAATGAACTAATGTTTCTCCTACTCCTCATTTCCTCTCTTACTATCTTTATTTATTATATTGGGCTTTAAAAAAATAATAACACCCCCTAATTGCTTATCACTCCAATAAATAGGCCCAATCATAAAATAGAGTAGTCAAATAAATAATTATGCTCTAACAAATAATATTATTACCCTTAATATTATTTTCCAATTAATCCAATTAAATCCGACTTTATCTCAAATAAGTAAAATCCAATAATAATATTATTTCTAATATTATTTCTCTACATACTCCACTTTATTAATTCTTAGATTAACCGAATAAATTCTAACTTCACTTAATAATTTGAACACGTTTCTCAATAACGCCGACGATCCAATTAATTATCAAACTTAGTCCAAATTAAGTAAATAAATCCTTATTTAATTTAATTAGCCAAATAATAAAATTCGGGCTGTTACAAGGAGCATTATGGATAGACTCACACTTAAGGAGAAATGTTGAGAATAACAAGTGTGAGTAGTGTGGGAAAATCCCACATCAATTAGAAATATGGAGAATTGAGCATTTCTAAGTGGGATAAATGACACACCTATTACCTTAAGGTTTTGGGTGAGTATGTGGTGTGTCTCTCACAAAGGTGTGTTGCTCAAAAGGAAAAAAACCCTATGTGAAAATGCTCCCTCTAGTTGACTCCTCGAATATCCCCAACAGTGATATCAAGAGCCTTTGGTTCGAGTGAAGGGATATACTCACTTGTATCAAAATCCCCTATTGGATGGAAGGTGGCATGTTGAAAAGTATCAACGATGATACAAGTGTAAAGAGCTCCTGCTTGAGGGGAAGCATTATGGATAGGCTCACACTTGAGGATGAGTGTTGAGAATAACAGGTGTGAGTAGTATGAAGAAATCTCACATTGGTTAAAAATATGAAGACTTAAGCATTCATAAGTGGGAGAACCCACACACATGTATCACCTTAAGGTTTTGGGTGAGTATGTGGTGTGTCTCTCACAAAAGTGAGTTTCTTAAAAGGAAAAAAATACCCCACTATGAAAATGCTATCTCCTGTTGACCCCTCGAATAGCCCCAACAAAACAGACAACCTAATCAAGTCGCAATAAAATAGGACAAATGAATATGTTTGAATATGTTAATTTATCGAGGACACAAATAGGCGTGCACACAATGCATACTGAAGTGTAAAAAATGTGATGTGGAGAAAATATGGACCAAAATTACAAAATCATTAAAAATAAAATAAAAATTTAAGGTTTTAGTTTATTACAAAGTTAATACACCACACATCACAACCACATGCTCTACCAAGCTGGCCAGACACACAACAGAGGCAACACGCTTATGGTGGTCATGTTGATTGTGTCATCTTCCAATTACAACATTAATCACTCCTTGGAACGCATCCTAAGTTCCATATCTCCATTATATAAACACTCCTATTATGTGAAAACTATCATATGCGAGACTTCTAGATTTATTCAATTCACACACCAACATTCTCAAATATTTCAATAATCCTCCATTTGTATTCAAAATTATCTCAGAAGTTTTTTAGAGGTTGTTCATAAGCTACTGTGTTAAATTTTGTGATAATTCCATTTGAGATGTACCGAGGAAGCCAATGCATCTAAAGTTTGTGCGAAAGACCTACCCAAAATACATATATATACGTTTTTGTATGGAACCACTAAAAGTTGCAGGTCAACCTTACTTGTATGTTTTACCTCTCCCAAGGAGACCATCAGCTCGATATACCTCTAAGGGAGAGTTACAGTGCCACTGAAATCCTACAAGTCGGATCCTTAATAGGGCCACAACTTCTCCTTCTTCAGTCCTAGCTTTTCAAAGAGACATGCGTACATGATATCGTAAAAACTTACATCGTTAATGAGGATCCTAGAGACATCAAAGTTGGATATGGTATCCGTTATCAGTAGAGGAAAGATGTTTTTTGGTATCCCTCATAACTTTTCACTATCCCATAATACAAAGATAAGTTTTTCTAGTTCCCTGTTCGAAACATTCCCCTATTCTTTGCTGATGGTTATCACCTCAGTTATTTCCTCTTCATCGTCCCTTTTGAGGAATCTTTGTACTTGGAAGATAACTAGTAATAGATGAAATATATTGGCATTTTCCTTCCCGATCTTCCTATTCTTACAAATGGTTTCTTTCCCCCCTTTTTGGCCCTAATAAAAAAATTCAATAGCTTTCCCAGGGGATGATTTTTCTCTACGAGGGGAGTGTTTCTTCCTTGGAAAATCTTCTCAGCTCCAAGGTGTAACACCCCTCTAATAACCCGCGGCAATTAAACAATTAATAAATCAGAGTAAGCATGCAAGAGGTGTCACAATTCATAAGTAAAAAAAACCACATTGGTACATGTCATGCATTCACTGAAACGTCTGAAATTATAACTCATTAACCAAAATCATGTTTTGCACAGCGGAATTAATTCATCAAGTCAACATTCATCATTTAATGTATAAGACTTCAAATAACAAAACAAAATAGAGTTATAATCCAAAACTCCAAAACAACGCGTTCCCAGTGTTACAACTACCAGAGCATGACACCGACTCGATAACTAATAACCGACTTATGAGCTAATCCTCACCAAGTCGCGCCGCTATCCTCAATCTGAAAAATGACAACATGTAAGGGTGAGTCTCATCGCAGTTAACCAATGTTATTGCATCATAAATAATAACATATCATAGTTATATCGTTCACCCAACTGTTTCATATTCAGACAAATCATCATTCGCACATCCACAGATAAACAGACAGTCATCATATAACATATATCATCATGTTATAAACAAATCATGCACATGTATGAAACTGACACTATGCATGTGGTACCAATCATCACCAGTGGAAATCATCCACCGACCGATCTATCAACATCCAGATACGGCCCTGCCAGCACAAATTCCACACAATGGGAATTTTGCCATTCATTGAATCCTCTCATCATCTAGGATTCAGCCCTCATCAATGTTTATGAATGCATGCAACATATATACAACATACTTCCATCATCATCATCCTATGAGTAGCATCATCTATACTCATTCCATCATCATTCATCATCGTTATCAAGCATGTTCATATATACATTACCATCATTCAATACAATTAATATATCAGTAAACCACAGATCACATCACAAGGTTTACCTATTCTCAAACAGCACACAAAACAGGCCTACAGATCGAAAGTTACCCATCATTGAACTTTCCAGAAAAATCACAAAACAGAAGTTTGCACACACAGCGTCCATACGCGTATCATGATGCCCATACGCATCCATACGCGTATCGCTATGTCCCATACGCGTATCATACGCATTTCAACAGGATTGGATTTGCCTAAAAGCAATCTCATACGCGTACCAGTCCTGCCATACGCGTATCACCAGAATAATTTTTCCTCTTTCAAAACTTCCATACGCGTATGAGCATCCTCATACGCTCTTTATACGCAAGACACCAGTACTAGGTATCTGGGACAGGGCACCTGCGTATCATACGCGTATAGCCCCTTGGGAGTGTCCCTCATACGCGTATGACCTCATCCCATACGCGTATGGCACTGTTTCATACGCGAAACACCAGAAAAATTGCCCGGAACCTGCAACTTCGTAACAGTCCAAAACTCATTCGCTTTTACTCATACCAGTCCACGATTTTGAGTCTAAAAACCAGAAAATTCACATCTAAACAGCATACGAATTCATCCACAACCACAGTATATGATTCTATAATCAATTTCATTCGTCATACCCTAAATCTATCAGTTATTAGGGATTCACAGTCCAAATTTCAATGATGAACACATACACAATTTCAGAATATAGAATCAATGGATCCAACCATACTTCTAATCCATACTATCACCTATAATACGATAAAAGAGATTAAATGGAGAGTCTCCCCTTACCTCGGATAAAAGTCTTGGTTCTTGGTCTCTCCCTCTACAGTTCTCCGTCACGTTCCTCGTTCCAACTTCTGTTCTTTCACGTTCTTTCTTCCCAATTCCCAATTATTTTATGAAAAATAATAATATTGAGATTAGTGAAAGCTTTACTAAACCACACCCCCATCTTTACTATTTCCTCATATGGCCCAAATGCCATAAACCATTATTTATTCATTATTTTCACGAAATCTTTATAATTCTAATTATTAATTCAATATTCCAATTAAATTAATATTAAAATTATACGGGTGTTACAACTCTCCCCCACTAAAAGAGTTTTCGTCCTCGAAAACATACCTCAAGTATAAAGTTCTGGATAAGAGTCTTTCATCTGACTCTCTAGCTCCCAAGTATCATTTCCCTCAGCTAGTCCTCCCCAAGCTACTCTGACCAAAGCTATTTCCTTGCCCCGCAATTGTTTCAGCCTTCGGTCCTCTATCCTCACAGGTAAAGTCTCAACCGTCAAGTTGTCTTTCACCTGTACATCATCTACTTGGATCACATGGGACGAATCTAAAATGTATTTCCTCAACTGAGACACATGAAACACATCATGCAAGTTTGCAAGCGTCGGTGGTAAAGCGACACGATATGCCACTTCTCCCACTCTTTCAGAAATCTGGAATGGTCCAATAAAACGTGGAGTCAACTTCTTTGACTTCAATGCCCGACCAATACCTGTCATAGGAGTAACTCTCATAAACACATGGTCTCCCTCTTGAAACTCAAGCGTTTTCCTCCTCTTGTCATGATAACTCTTCTGACGACTCTGAGAAGCTTTCATCTTCTCCTGAATCATCTTAATCTTCTCCGTAGTCTGTTGTACAATTTCTGGACCAATCACAGCACTCTCACCAGACTCGTACCAACACAACGGCGTCCTACACCTTCTACCATACAAAGCCTCAAACGGAGCCATACCGATACTCGAATGATAACTGTTGTTGTAGGTAAACTCAATCAAAGGCAGATAACTATCCCAAGTGCCTCCTTTTTCTAACACACAAGCGCGCAACAAATCCTCTAGCGACTGAATCGTCCTCTCAGTCTGTCCATCAGTCTGCGGATGATAAGCAGAACTCAATCTCAGCTTAGTACCCAAAGCTTTCTGTAAACCTTCCCAGAATTTAGACGTAAACCTCGGATCTCTGTCTGACACGATACTTGAAGGAATACCATGTAGACTAACTATCTTCTCAATATACAACTGAGCTAGCTTCTCCATCGGATAATCCATTCTCACCGGTATAAAATGTGCAGACTTCGTCAATCTGTCTACCACGACCCAGATAGCTTCACAATTTCTGACAGTTCTCGGCAAACCCGAAACAAAATCCATTGATATGCTATCCCACTTCCACTCAGGAATAAACATCGGTTGTATCAACCCAGATGGTTTCTGATGCTCAATCTTCGACTTCTGGCAAGTCAAACAAGAGTACACAAACTCAGCAACTTCTTTCTTCATACCAGGCCACCAAAACAACTTTTTCAAATCATGATACATCTTGGTAGCGCCAGGATGAATGCTCAGTCCACTACGGTGTCCTTCTTCCAAAATACGCTTCCGGAGTTCATCAATATCAGGAACACAAACTCGGTCACCAAACCTCAGTATACCATTCTCGTCGACTCTGAATTCACCACTCTTGCCTCGATTGATCAAAGTCAACTTATCAATCAATCCAACATCAGCTTTCTGACCTTCTCTGATTTCTTCAAGAATACCACTAGTCAGCTTCAGCATACCCAATTTGACACTAATAGGAGTACCTTCACACACTAAACTCAAGTCTCTGAATTGTTCAATCAAATCCAATTCCTTCACCATTAGCATAGACATATGCAAGGTCTTCCTACTCAATGCATCAGCCACGACGTTTGCCTTACCAGGATGGTAATTCAAACCAAAATCATAATCTTTCAGAACTTCTAACCACCTTCTCTGCCTCATATTCAACTCTTTCTGATCGAAGAGATACTTCAGACTCTTATGATCACTGAATACCTCAAATCTCGAACCATACAAATAGTGCCGCCACAACTTCAAAACAAAAACTACAGCTGCTAACTCTAAATCATGAGTCGGATAGTTCCTTTCATGCACTTTGAGTTGTCTCGACGCATAAGCGACTACTTGTTGATTCTGCATCAATACACCGCCTAGACCCATCAGTGACGCATCACAATAAACCACAAATGATTCTGTCGGATTCGGAAAAATCAAGATAGGAGCACTAGTCAACCTCCTCTTCAGCTCTTGGAATCCTTCTTCACACTTGGCATCCCAAATAAAAGCTTGTCCCTTCCTAGTTAGTTTAGTTAACGGCAATGCTAACTTTTAAAATCCTTCAATGAACTTTCTGTAGTAACCCGCAAGACCAAGAAAACTACGAATCTCCGACACTGACTTCGGGGCTTCCCACTGAGACACAACTTCTATCTTTGTAGGGTCAACATCAATACCGTTCTTAGAAATCACATGCCCAAGAAAACTGACTTCCTCTAACCAGAATTCACACTTCGACAGTTTGGCAAAAAGTTGCTTCTCTTTCAACAGCTCTAACACAGTTCTGAGATGCTCTGCATGTTCTTCCTTACTCTTGGAATATATCAGGATATCGTCTATAAACACCACTACAAACTTGTCGAGATAAGGATGAAAGATCCTGTTCATATATTCCATAAAAACACCAGGTGCATTAGTAACTCCAAACGGCATCACAGAATACTCATAATGTCCATACCTCGTTCTAAAAGCAGTCTTCTGAATATCGTCATCTTTCACACGTATCTGATGATACCCAGACCTCAGATCAATCTTACTAAACACACGTGCTCCAACCAACTGGTCCATCAAATCATTAATCCTTGGCAATGGATACCGATTTTTGATAGTAACCTTGTTCAATTGTCTGTAATCCACACACAGCCTCATGGAACCCTCTTTCTTCTTTACCAGCAACACAGGCGCACCCCATGGCGAAACACTAGGACGAATAAATTTCTTCTCAAGCAATTCCTCTAACTGCTTCTTGAGTTCAGCCAATTCAGACGGCGACATACGATACGGTGCCATCGACACTGGACTAGTTCCCGGAACCAAATCAATAGAAAACTCCACTTCTCTTTCCGGTGGCAATTCGTTCACTTCTTCTGGAAAAACTTCTGGAAATTCACATACCACAGGTAACTCGCTACCCGCCACTTTTTCTTTCACCTCCATCAATGCGAACAACATAAACACTGTTGCACCATCCCCGATAGCCTCATTCACTTGCCTAGCTGTCATTTCCAGACTATCAAAACTAACCTCTTCAGGAAAAATTACCGTCTTCGTAAAACAGTTGATATGAACACGGTTGAATTCCAACCAGTTCATTCCCAGGATTACATCGAGTTGCTTCAACGGAAGGCACACTAAGTCCATCCCGAATTCTCTACCAAAAATGTCAACCGGACAATTCAGGCATGCAGACGAAGTAGTTACTGAACCCGACGCAGGAGTGTCAATAACCATACTTCCATTTATGTCAGATATTTCAAGATTTAACCTCTCAGCACAATCCAAAGAAATAAAAGAATGAGTTGGTCCAGTATCAATAATTGCAACTAAAGGTGTGCCATGAATGAAACACGTACCTTTAATCAACCTGTCATCTGGAGTAGTCTCTGACCCGGTCAAAGCAAAAACCTTTCCTCCTGATTGGTTCTTCTTCGGCTTAGGGCAATTCGGACTGATGTGACCCTCTTCACCACAGTTATAACAAGTCACAACCCTCTTCTTGCAATCAGCAACAATATGACCCACTTGGTCGCACTTGTAACATTTCTTCTGATCAAGCTTGCACTCATTCCTACGATGTCCCATCTCGCCACAATTGTAACATCTGATACGAGCACTGGAATCTCCCCCACTGGGTTTCTTCCAATCAGCAGCTTTGCCTCTACCATATGGCTTACCTCTATCCATATGTTTCTTTCCTTTCTTGTCAACCAACTCGCGAGAGTGAGATGACTTCATCTTGATGTTATCTTCCTCAAAGATTCTACTACAATCTACAAGGTCAACAAATCTCCGGATTCTCTGGTACCTGATACCTTGCTTGATCTCATCACGAAGACCATTCTCAAATTTGACACATTTCGAGAACTCACTGGCTTCATCCTCATTGTAGTGCACATAGTACCTTGCCAGTTCGACAAACTTGGCCGCATACTCTGGTACCGACATATTGCCTTGAACCAGTGCCAGAAATTCAACTTCCTTTATGCCCCTGACGTCTTCAGGAAAATACCTCCTCAGGAATTCCCTTCTAAATACAGTCCAAGTAATTGCTATACCATCAGCATCCAGTTCAGCTCTGGTTGACATCCACCAGTCATCAGCCTCCTCAGATAACATATGAGTACCATACCTCACCTTGAGATCCTCAGCACAGTCAATGACTCTGAAAATCCTCTCGATCTCCTTAAGCCATTTTTGAGCATCTTCAGGATTATGCGTGCCTTTGAACAATGGAGGATTGTTCCTCTGGAAACTGTTCAGCTGCCTGTCAGCACCAATCGCAGCTCCATTGGCATTCCCTCCCAGCACACCAGCAATCATGCCCAGAGCCTCAGCGATAGCATCATTATTTCTTCCTCCTCTTCCAGCCATTGTTCTGCTTAGCACAAACAATCCAGTCAAAACAAAAGTATCGACAATAACTCGTATTAATCGCATACACAGGAAAGACTGACACTAAGATGCAAAGAATCTGGTCACAACGACCGACTATGCTCTGATACCACTATTGTAACACCCCTCTAATAACCCGCGGCAATTAAACAATTAATAAATCAGAGTAAGCATGCAAGAGGTGTCACAATTCATAAGTAAAAAAAACCACATTGGTACATGTCATGCATTCACTAAAACGTTTGAAATTATAACTCATTAACCAAAATCATGTTTTGCACAGCGGAATTAATTCATCAAGTCAACATTCATCATTTAATGTATAAGACTTCAAATAACAAAACAAAATAGAGTTATAATCCAAAACTCCAAAACAACACGTTCCCAGTGTTACAACTACTAGAGCATGACACCGACTCGATAACTAATAACCGACTTATGAGCTAATCCTCACCAAGTTGCATCGCTATCCTCAATCTGAAAAATGACAACAAGTAAGGGTGAGTCTCATCGCAGTTAACCAATGTTATTGCATCATAAATAATAACATATCATAGTTATATCGTTCACCCAACTGTTTCATATTCAGACAAATCATCATTCGCACATCCACAGATAAACAGACAGTCATCATATAACATATATCATCATGTGATAAACAAATCATGCACATGTATGAAACTGACACTATGCATGTGGTACCAATCATCACCAGTGGAAATCATCCACCGACCGATCTATCAACATCCAGATACGGCCCTGCCAGCACAAATTCCACACAATGGGAATTTTGCCATTCACTGAATCCTCTCATCATCTAGGATTCAAACCTCATCAATGTTTATGAATGCATGCAACACATATACAACATACTTCCATCATCATCATCCTATGAGTAGCATCATCTATACTCATTCCATCATCATTCATCATCGTTATCAAGCATGTTCATATATACATTACCATCATTCAATACAATCAATATATCAGTAAACCACAGATCACATCACAAGGTTTACCTATTCTCAAACAGCACACAAAACAGGCCCACAGATCGAAAGTTACCCATCATTGAACTTTCCAGAAAAATCACAAAACAGAAGTTTGCACACACAGCGTCCATACGCGTATCATGATGCCCATACGCATCCATACGCGTATCTCTATGTCCCATACGCGTGTCATACGCATTTCAACAGGATTGGATTTGCCTAAAAGCAATCTCATACGCGTACCAGTCCTGCCATACGCGTATCACCAGAATAATTTTTCCTCTTTCAAAACTTCCATACGCGTATGAGCATCCTCATACGCTCTTCATACGCAAGACACCAGTACTAGGTATCTGGGACAGGGCACCTGCGTATCATACGCGTATAGCCCCTTGGGAGTGTCCCTCATACGCGTATGACCTCATCCCATACGCGTATGGCACTGTTTCATACGCGAAACACCAGAAAAATTGCCCGGAACCTGCAACTTCGTAACAGTCCAAAACCCATTCGTTTTTACTCATACCAGTCCACGATTTTGAGTCTAAAAACCAGAAAATTCACATCTAAACAGCATACGAATTCATCCACAACCACAGTATATGATTCTATAATCAATTTCATTCGTCATACCCTAAATCTATCAGTTATTAGGGATTCCCAGTCCAAATTTCAATGATGAACACATACACAATTTTAGAATATAGAATCAATGGATCCAACCATACTTCTAATCGATACTATCACCTATAATACGATAAAAGAGATTAAATGGAGAGTCTCCCCTTACCTCGGCTAAAAGTCTTGGTTCTTGGTCTCTCCCTCTACAGTTCTCCGTCACGTTCCTCGTTCCAACTTCTGTTCTTTCACGTTCTTTCTTCCCAATTCCCAATTATTTTATGAAAAATAATAATATTGAGATTAGTGAAAGTTTTACTAAACCACACCCCCATCTTTACTATTTCCTCATATGGCCCAAATGCCATAAACTATTATTTATTCATTATTTTCACGAAATCTTTATAATTCTAATTATTAATTCAATATTCCAATTAAATTAATATTAAAATTATACGGGTGTTACACAAGGTCCTCTCTTATTGTCATGAATTTATTTCTTTTCACCATCCTAGGTGTACTCTATAGGCTGACTGTCTTAAACAACTCTTGTATCACATCCTTCTGATGGATGCACTCATTTGTGTTGTGATCACGAATCTTTTGGAAACAATGGTATTTAGACTTGTCTGTCTTAGATAATTCTTTGACTGGTAGGGATTCCTGATTTTGGCTTCCCTAAACTCAATGTTCGCACACTCTTTCAAGATTTTCTCCCCCTAAGTGTTCAAGGGAGTGTAGGAATTGGACCTAGATCAAGGTCTACAATCCTCATCTCATTTACGATGAATGTTATCTCTTTCTACTTCATGGTTGTATTCAGAGTTCCCTACTCCCCGCACTCTATCCCCCTCGTCGTCCAAATGCTCGCCCTCATAATTGATATAGGGATGAACCCTTTAGCATATCACTCAAATTACAGGCTCCTTTGAGCCAAAACTTTTCCTAGAACATGTAGCTTGAGCTTAACCCCTTCTTGAACATCAAACATTTCAACCCGCCATTTGTGATTCCCACTATTGCTTCCACTTTTATGAAGCAGACAATGTAGTCATGTAAAGTTTCTTTCTTTTGCTTAATAACCCCGCTGAGTACGAACATGGTCGTGGGTTATGCCTTTCGAACAATAAATAGGGAAGCGAAGGTGTCACAGAGGCCCTTCCATAAATCTATGTGTAGATCTGGTAGATCTTTAAACTAATTTGTCGCAACTCCAGTAAGTGTTAATTCAAAAAGCTTATACTTCCCTACCACTTAGGTGTGTTAGCTATCTAACTAGTTGTCTGCATGCTTAAGATGTTTGTCTGGATTTGTGATTATGTCATAGCTCTGAAGCTTTGAAATATTCAAAGGCATCGAGATCCAATCATCTAGGATGTGGATGGACAAAAAGTTTCTTCTTTTTCTACAGAGTCGGAGCTTTTACATCATATATTTCCTTTCTTCGGGGATGACATGCAGGTGAATGATGAGGGCAGTGGACCTCGGGAGGAGTATGACTAACGCTTCGTGCTTGGTACTGGTCGCAAGCCGGTGACTTCTAGACTTATATATTTAGTGTAGTTGTTCCAACGGGAACCATATTAGACATGATGGCCTGATTTCCTCGACAAATTGCTTCCCATACAATATTGTCTTTTAGTGGAGCATATTGAATGTTCTCTTCAATACTGGTAGAGGAAGAGGTTGATGGAATAAGGTACGACACAAAAAGGGGGGTTGGATTGTGTCCCTTTTAAAATTTATATAAGTATTTAAAAATATTGTCTTTGATAAGAGAAAAGTGATTAGTAATAACTTTTAGGAGTTCAAGTAATTAGTGCTATTGTGTGTGATAAAATATAGTTGTGGATAATATAAGAAAAAGACTGTAAATAAATAACACAAGAAAACTTATCCTGGTTCACCAACTTGGTTAGTCCAGTCCCCACACCCTGTGAGATTATCCTTTATTGATACTTCTTACAATAGCTTTTTCTTCTATGTATTCTTAGCCTCACCAGGCTTACACTTCTGAATGGTATAGCTTACAGATAGCTTACAAAATGATTGGTTTGTATATCTATGATATACTTTGTGATCTTAGTTGGTTTACAATAAATTCCTAAATACTCTCCATATGGCAGTGAGTATTTAAATATAGAATGTGTATGATAACTCTAATATATTTTGATCACTATATGGTAGTGAGAGCTAAAGATAATATCTAGAGAGTATGAATACTTTGTGAATGAAGACTTTGGCTTTCTTTGTATGCTTGTGGATATTTTCGGTGTCTAAGAACAAAGCATGAGACTTGTATTTATAGTGCCAAGCCAAGAGTGAAGGAAGGCCGAGAGTTTCTTTTGAGAAGTGCTGGAAGATTTGTCTTTGTAGGACTTGGTCTTGAGTATGACTTGGTCTTGGTTCAGAGTACTTATGACATGCTGCAAATTCTGACATTTGACTATTTCAACAAAGACTTATTCTTGGCAGAGTAAATATGGAGGAGTAACTCTGGGACGAGTAACTCTGGGACTAGTACTTCTGGAGAGTAACTCTGGGACAGTACTTCTGGGACGAGTAACTCTGGGACAAGTAACTCTGGGACCGTAAATCTGGAGAGTAACTCTGGGACCATAATTCTCGAGAGTAACTCTGGGACCATAATTCTGAAGAGTAACTCTGGGACTATAATTCTGAAGAGTAACTCTAGGACCATAATTCTGAAGAGTAACTCTGGGACCATAATTCTGAAGAGTAACTCATTGAACTTCTGAGAATCCATATGTTCTTAAAGCTTTGTTCTTTGTCAGCACAGTCTTGAATCATCATTTTAACTCTTTGTTTGATACAGACCATAAATTATTTAGATGATAAATTGATGAAATCACTTTGGAGTTTCTTGAATAAAATAGTTTGCAGTATTCAAAACATTAACAGAATATGTTTCAACAGAGGTAGGTGCGAAGGTTCACCTTGGTGAGGTAGTTGTTTGGATCTAAAGAACGGAAGGGCCTGGAATGTTCCTTGCTCGACTCTTGGAGAAGTGAAATCTTGTTGTGTAGGTTCAAAGGGAGATGCCACCGGGATTAGATCATTTTCTACTAAAGCATGAGGAGGAACAGGCTGAGCCCTAGTAACTTCACCAATTACATCGGTAGCTTGAAGTTGAACGATATATCGAGTGACTTTGGACGTCAAATTGCTTGATGAATCTGATGATAGATCTATTGGAGGAGGAAATTAGAACTTCACAAAAGAAAATCGTTGGAACTTGAAGAAAGGTGATCAGGATCTTTGATAGAGAAACAATGGTATTTCGTGGAAATTAGCGAAAATCAGAAGTCGTTTCTCACATATGGCGGTACTGTTGTGTTAGGAACTCGTAATGGAAAGTGAGATAGCAAAGTTGTATTTATTGCAATGGATATATACGTCCAATACTGTGAAGAGGAGGATGACGTGTTGTTGGGAAAATAACAAGCATAGAGAAAAAAATAGGAACACAATAACAACACAAGAGATTAACGTGGAAACTCCAAAACTGGAGAAAAAATCACGACCGTTGTCAAATGACAACCAGAGAATAACACTATGTGGAAATTGTTACAATACATAATATATCCTCAAATACCCCAGGCACCCAGTACACCCACACCCTCCAAAAAAAATATTTAACTACATCTCACAACACTATAATACAAGAGCATAAGAGAACAAAGAAAGTCAAATACAAGCTTAAAGTGCTTTTGACTGGTGCATCTTGAAAAGAAAAACTTGAATTCTGTATATAGTTTTGGACTCCCTCTTCCTTCACAAAAATAAGCTGTGTGAGACTTCTTCAACATATATATTTTCAATCAAACCCAACACTTGCAATGTTAGCACTCTAACGTTTAAGTTAGTGAGAAAACCGAAGTAATATGTGAGGGAGAATATATTTGAATACCTAAAAGGGCACATTTTACCCTTATATACTAAGAGTGGTTTAAACTTTTGTCGTACGATGTGGGGAGCTGTGTGAACAACCGTCAAATTAGATCAGACGTTGATTTATATGCTGAGGGGTGAAATTGCATACTTCTATATAGTAAGAACGAAGGTCCACCTATTTCGTGTGCCTTTCATCTTAATCTTCGATCTTGAGCCTTTCTCTATCGACTTTCTAAATGCACATAACAATATTCAATTTATTTATTTTCTCCATTACCGCATCTTATTTTTTTTATTTTATATACTCTAAATAATATTAGTTATAAGTTATCAAAAAAATAATTATAATTTAAACAAATATATATACTTATTTATTAAATTTTTTTTTAAAGAATTTACTTAAATTTTAGTAGAAGAAAAATAGAAATTTTGTGCTCTCTTCCCATACACTCCTCTCATTATAATATTGCTATATTTGTTTACTTAACAAATATTCATTAATATTTCTCTTTAAAAAATTGGACACAACAATAATGGATTTTTCTAAATTAGAATAGCACATGTTGTGAAAAGCTCTCTCCATACACCTTACCCATTATAATATTTCTATATTTTCTTCACAAATGTTCATCAATATTTTTCCTTAAAATGTCTCAATATTTAGATTATATTTTAAGTGATGATGATGCAAGGGTGCACACTGCACCATATGGCATTATTGAAATTCATGAGGTCCACATCACATAATTTAATGCAAAATCTCAGTATTAACCATATAGTAATCCCTGTCCAGATGGTTGGTGAATCACTATCGGAATGTTGTTTGCCATACATTTTCAGGGCAAATATCTTTGATACTATATTTGAATTCTCGAGAGGTGTGCTAGGGTTCATACAAAGTTGGATAATGTTTTTGCTTTGGTTTTCAATCTCATGACAAGATCAGCTTTTTGTGGATATTTGTTATCCTTTATACTCCACGTGAAAGATGTGGATAGTTTGAAAAAAAAAGAAGTCATTATTAATCATAACTCCAAAAAGAAATAATAGATGTTGATACTGTTAGGCGCAGACATAAAATATATATTATTTAATTTAAATAATAAATATTATTTTACTTTAATTCATGTGTGTCTAAATGAATTTAATTAAGACTCGTGATTAAGCAAGTGTCCTGACCAATTAACCACCCAATAATAAAATTATTAGTTAAGAATAATAATTTATTGTTAGATCGAAACAAATAAATATTTATTAATTTTACTAAAATTAAATTTGACAAAAGGGAGTTTAATGACTGAAAACAATATTGTTAAAGAACACTTTGTAAATATTAAAATTATGTTTTGAATTTGGATGTTTGTATCTAGAATTCAGTTTGTATTCCGAACTCGAATAGTAGCGTTTGTTATTTTTGTGTACAAAATTATATTATAATATAAGAAAATTAATAATCGTAAAAAAGTCTCTAGTACATTTATTTGATTTTTTGCCACTACATTAAAATTGTGGTTATTTAGTCTTTGCATAATTCTTAATTTTATTATTAAAATAATACAACTCTCATATTTGATCACATTTACCAAATTTCTCTCCATTCTCTATTTTTTGTTTCTTTCATCATTTTCTCACTTATTTCATCCAAAAAAAATCTATTATTAACTAGCGTCTAAACGGGAACTCCCGTGCCCGTTTATCCGCTTTTTTAAATGTACACACGGGTCGAAATATAAAAGGTAATTTTTATTTGTTTTTAATTTCAATTTAAATTATATGAGCAATAAATTTTGAAATACACACTTTTATCATTTGTCTGTCCTTTTTGAAATACACACTGAAATGTATAAATATGTAAATGTCTTTTATGAGGTTTTTATTGTAGGTCGCCCTAAGCATAATAAAGGGATATTTTCATTTAATTTTGACTTTAACTTACACTATTTGTGTAATAAACATTGTCATATGTGTTTTCATATTTGCTTGTTTATTTTTTTTCCTTTTATTTTAATTCTCCCCCTCTCTCCCTCCCTCCGTCCCCCTCTCTATCTCCTCTCACCCACTCGATTTTTTTTATAGGATATCTACATTTATGAAGCATGTGATGCATTATACATGTTTTAATTGCATAGGATTTAATTATTTACACTTGATTTGTTAACAATAGTAATCAACTCTATCAAAAAGACTATGGTAATTGATATCCTCTATTTCTCTTTCATTTAATTGTTCAAATTGAGAAGGCTCGACATCACTCAAAACAACCATGCATGACACGTCATGTATACAATACAACACAAACCCATAATAACATAAATATAGAGCATTAACAAATAAAAAAAATAAAGAATGTCAAATTATATTAAAAGAACTGAAAAATGTAAAAACAATAGAAAAAAAATTATAAAGAGTGTCAATTATAAGTATATATTTATACATATAGTCTGCCTTCCTCCTCTTTGTGTTTTCTGATGATTAAAAATCATGAAACTTAAAATGTAGAATCATAAAAATTAAAATGAAAAAATAAAAGAATGCGAGTCAATAATAAGAATATAAATTATGTCTACTCTCACCAATTCAAAGTATAAACGGTACAAATAAAAAGTATTATGCGGTGATCAAGAGAGTGAAGATAATGTTTCCCCACACATGGATTCCTTTGGTTAATAAGTATAATTATAATTTACAATTGATACTTTTTTAACATATATAATTATTCTTGATTTCTTGGATGATAAAAATGTTTTTTTTAGTTCCACTACTCAATTTTATATAATTTTATACCCTGCTGTATCAATTTATTGAAAATGTGAAAAAGTGATCGGTAATAAATATCAAAATTATAAAAAGGTGAAATCATAATATTAGGATATTGAACATGGAGAAAAGTTAATAAATATAATAGATTCAGAAAGTATGTAACAATTGGAGAAAAAATAATAAATTAAGAAAGTACATAATAATGGGAGAAAATGCCAGAAGACATGCATTTTCTATGTGTGTTCAAAACATGTTTATGAGTATGCTCTATTGCACCAACAGTACTTTGTCGATAGAAACACCCATATATCAGTTATAGAAAGAACTTCCATGAATTAGTTATTTAAATAAACATATTCACCTACTGTTGGTAGAATTCATAGTATCTTATTTTAAAAAATAAACATCAATTATCATTTTCGAATCATATTTTTGAAAATTAAGTTGAGTAGAACACATAAAGAATGACAATGTTTATAAAATAAAATTAATGAATATGTAAATATGGATTTGAAAGAATGTTTTAAAAAGATGTTTATTACCATAACCAAGAGAGAAGAAAGGATTCTGTCAGCAGTAGTTAGTGTTTATGGTCTCATTAAGAAAACAACCCCACCATGAAAATGCCCACTTCTTTTTTGTATTATGCTGTAGTTATCGATGAATTTAGATGGTAGCAGTTTCATCAGGCTTTGTAACCTCTAGCTAGTTATTGTATGTGGACTCCTAATGAATATATAAAAAATTAGACTTTGTAACCTCTAGGTAGTTATTATTTGTGGTTTCCTAATAAATATAGCAAAAAATAAAGGGTAGTTTCGGAAGAAAAATAGGCCAGCTCAAATTAATGTATTCTCTTTATATATTGTTATAGATTATAGATATATATTGTTATAGATTTATATATTTTTATATACGAAAAATGATATTTATAATTGAAATATTATTTATTCAAAAATAGTATACGGAAAAAATTTATTCAAAAACTATATTATTGATCTAAATATTTTTATATTCGAAAATTTAATATTGAACCAAATATTTTTGTAAATAATACATAAAAAAAATATTTGTATACGAAAAATAGTATAAATGATCCAAATTTTTTTTATTAAAAAATGGTATACGGAAAAATCTACTATTGATCTAAATATTTTAAAGTACGAAATTTACTATTAATCCAAATATTTTTGTAAACGATACCTAAACAAAAATGAAGTTCGTATACGAGAAAAAAAATCTACTATTGAACTAAATATTTTTATATACGAAAAATGTTATTTATGATCCAAATATTTTTTAATCAAAAATGGCATAGGCCAAAAAATCTATTATTGATCTAAATATTTTTATATACAAAAATTTAATAATGATCTAAATGTTTTCGTAAATGATACCTAAACAAAAATAACATTAATATACAGAAAAAATCTATTATTTGCGAAAAATGGTATTTATGATTTAAATATTTTTATTTAAAAATGGTATACGGAGAAAAAATCTACCATTGATCTAAATATTTTTATATACGAAATATACTATTGATCCAAATATTTTTGTAAATGATACCTAAACAAAAATGAAGTTTGTACATGGGAAAAAACCTATTATTGATCTAAATATTTTTATATACGAGAAATGGTATTTATAATCAAATATTTTTTATCCAAAAATGATATAAGGGAAAAAATCTATTATTGATCTAAATATTTTTATATACGAAAATTTAATATTGATCCAAATATTTTTGTAAATGATACCCAAACAAAAATAATATTTGTATCCGGAAAAAAAAATCTATTATTTAAGAAAAATGGTATTTATGATCTAAATTTTTTTACTCAAAAATGGTATACGGGAAAAAAATCTACTATTGATCTAAATATTTTTATATACAAAATTTATTATTGATCCAAATTTTTTTGTAAATGATACCTAAACAAAAAATGAAGTTTGTATACGAGAAAAAAATCTATTATTGATTTAAAAAAATTTATATACGAGAAATGATATTTATGATCAAATATTTTTGATCCAAAAATGGTATATGGGAAAAGATCTATTATTGATCTAAATATTTTTATATACGAAATTTTTTGTATTTATCCAAATAATTTTGTAAATGATATCTAAACAAAAATAATATTTGTATACGGCAAAAATCTATTATTTATGAAAAATGGTATTTACGATCCAAATATTTTTTATTCAAAAATGGTATATGGGAAAAAATCTACTACTAATCTAAATATTTTTATATACGAAATTTACTATTGATCAAAATATTTTTGTAAATGATACCTAAACAAAAATGAAGTTTGTATACTGAAAAAAATCTATTATTAATCTAAATATTTTTATATGCGAGAAATGGTATTTATGATCAAATATTTTTAAGCCAAAAATGGTATACGGGAAAAAATCTATTATTGATCTAAATATTTTTATAAACGAAATAATCAATTATTTATATAAATATTTTTTCTTTTTTAATATTTTATTTAAAATAAATAATGTATCCAAATGTGCGTAATAGAATAGAACCCATGCGTATGCACGGGTTTGTTACTAGTTTGTGTACAAAATTTAAGAAAAGATACGGTAGAGTTAAGACTGTTATTTATTGTATGAGTTCTACTAAATGCCAAATGCAAATGTACATAATAGATCGATGCTATGAACATTATGAGCTAAGAGTAATCGCTATAATGAATTTTGATATCAAATTTTCACTCAAAATTTGTGGTGTTTGAACTCACTTGTGTATTAACTCATAATACAATATGATAAATCAATTAAATGTAGGCTTCTCTTAAAATTAAATCCTAGAACGTCTAACTAAAATTTGACATATCATCATATTTTTTTCCTTAAATGTGAGTTTTTTTTACATCGATTCAATGTTCATAACCACTCTCGCTCCACCATACCCCGCCAAGGCTTTTAGAATTTAGGGTGATCTAACTCAATCTTATAAAATCGATTTCTAAAATAAGATTGCCATTGCTGATGAACTTATACTCAAATCATCTTTCATTCAATGTTGGACTTTTTAACACACCCCTTCCCCCAAATATCATTGACTATACATTTTTTGAATGATCTATATGGTCTCATAGCTGAAACCTTATAGTAGATATGGTTCAACAAATTTTAAAAAGACTAAGATATCATCTTAGAATTTTAGTTAGGCCTAACTTAACATCGGTTTGTAAGGTTAGGGTTGCCCAAACTTTATAAACATTATACAAACAATATGTCTCAGTAATGTAGAACAAAATCCACACATTCACACCAAACATAGTGAAGATATTCGAGGTTGCAAAAAAGGAAACCCATATGCTTCAATTAAGTGGTTGTGGATTGACCAAAATGAAGGAAGACTTTTCAACACACTCTATCACGCTTAGGGCACCATTCAGCGTGAAGCACGAATATCCTCTAATATCACAGAATTTGGATTTGAAGGATAGAAAAACACTTAGAAAGGGGGGGGGGGTTGAATAAGTGTAGCTTTAAAACTTGTAAGATAAAGACAATTTGCACAATGATTTTTATCCTGGTTCATTGTTAACTAAACTACTCCAGTCCACCCCCTTGGAGTGCTTCTGCTTCTGATCTCAAGTCCTTCTGATGCTTCCATAGACCATGTTCTGATTCTGCTTGACCATCTTCTGATGTCTTGCCAGACCATGTTCTGATGTTGCATGATGAACCTTCTGAGTCAGTGCTTCTTGCGCTGATTTTGTGCATACTCATTATATAATTCCTGAAATGGAAATTGCATAGTATTAGAGTACCACATTATCTCATACAAAATTCATATACATTGTTATCATCAAAACTAAGAATATTGATCAGAACAAATCTTGTTCTAACAGGATTGACATAACACAACCTTGTAAAATCGACATGTAAGTTAAAAATTTTCCCACATGAAAGTGAGATGTTCGTACACCAAATGTCTTAGAGTTTTTGGTAACGATGTGGTGCCTAAACTTACGTATGGTTGATCTTAGTCCAATGTTATGATCCAACCTAGTGTTAGGCTCTCGTGAATTTCACAATATTGGCAAAGACAACTCAAAACAACTCTTCATATTTATAATAAATGTCTAATTCTTTCTTCTTCTCTCATTATTTTTTTAATAAGCAATTGATTGAATAAATCGCACTAGGGGTGCAACCCTCACAACAAAGAGACTACAAAGATTTAAAACAAGATAAAGGTAGCTTGTACCAATCTTAAAAACATGACCGAGACAAGTGATTGGTACAAGCTAACCATCTCCAAGAGAAGAACATTACATTAGTGCACACCACCTCAAAACTATACGAGGCATTCTCAAATATATTGACGTTTCTCATGAGCCATAAAATCCTTAACGTTGCCAGCCAAATAATGTTTATGATTTTCCGAGTAGAGACATTCCTTACCTTCTCTTGAATAACATCAAAGAACTTAAAGTCCTATAAATAGAAGTTTACTCGATCTCCCAACCATAAATAGATCTTATTCCATATCGCTTTCGATGTTTGACACATGAAGAATAAATGGTTCATGGACTCCTCTTGACAATCACATAGAACACAGTTTTGGTTGAAGGAATTATTAAGCATACCTCTTCGTGACAACATATCCTTCAAAGGAAGTTTGGAAATAAACATCCTCCACACGAAAATTCTAATCTTGAGCGGGGTCTTCGTCTTCCATATGACGTTCAATCTCCTAATTATATGTGGCTGCCGCGCTGTCTCCTTCAATTCGGATATCAAATTCAAGATACTCGCAACCGATAGTTCTCCATCATTTTGCTTCCGCCACACGAAAACATCTTCATCAGCCCGATCCAGAATTATTATATGTAACAGCTCCTGCAAATGCTGCCACTGAACCAAAACAAAACCAACAACAGTATCAGGAACCAAGTTAGTAACATAATCGAACAGCAGCGCCGGTTGCCAAGTGAAAATACCATTCTCCCAACCAAATGCTATGCCAAAATAAAGTGTTGTTCCTTTTCTTGACTCTACATTGAACACAACTATTGAATCCGTCCTCACTTGTATCCGCCTTTACATCATTTGAAATAACGTCTCCCCACCAAATAGATTCATCGGAGTTAAGAGCTTCCCTACTAGGTTGTATCACTTTTAATTTTATGTTGTGATATCTAAGCCCCATAAAACTACTCCATATGGCTTTATCCTCCTTAAGAAACCTCCATTTCCACTTTAGAAGAAGCACTTTATTAAACTCACCAAAATCTCTAACTCCCAAACCCCCCTTCTCCTTTGGCTTGCAAATCGTATCCCACTTCACCCAATGAATACTCCTTTTGTTTACGTTCCCACTCCACAAAAAATTGCTTTGAAGCCCTTTGATTTCTTTTAACACTTTGGTCGGAGCTTTATAAAACGAAAATGTGAAGAAAGGAATAGCATTAAGAACCACATTGATAAGCATCACCCTACCACCAATAGAAATATTTCTACCCTTCCATGATGATAATATATTCTTAATGTTATCAATCACCTTCTTCCACACCTTCTTCCTTCTAGGGTTCTCTCCCACCACTATACCAAGGAAGGAAAACGGAATGTTACCTTTCTTACAAGCAAGAAAAGTAGCAGCCGAACTCATAAGCCAATCTCCTATGTTGACACCTAAAACATTACTTTTGGAAAAATTGATTTTCAAACCCGAGATTAGTTCGAACCCTCTCAATATCACTTTCATACTCCAAGCATCACCGTGTCGTCCGCGAATTGTTAGATATCCACACCCTCCACTACACCATACTTGAATGGGTTAAAGTCACCCAATTCAACTGATTTTCTAACTAAAGAAGTTAGACCTTCCATAGCTAAAACAAAGAGAAACGGTGACAACCAATCTCCTTGGCGCAAACCCTTTTGGACCTTGAAGTCTCTAGTGGCGCTCCCATTCACGAGGATGGACATATGACTCGTAAAAATGCAAGCTTCCATCTAGTCCATCCACTTCGCACCAAAACCCATTCTCTTCATCACGTTTCTAAGATAATTCCATGAAATGGAGTCATACGCCTTCTCAAAATCAACCTTTAGAAGAAGACAACTCTTCTTTTTTCTCTTAGCCCAATCAAGAATCTCATTTACCAACAAAATGCCATCCAACATATTTCTTCTCGGAACGAACACGGTTTGATTAGGAGATACTAAATTTCCTATGACCCTTTTAATTCTTGCAGCCAGCATCTTAGAGATGATTTTGTAAAGACTTATCACCAAGCAAATGGGCTTATACTCGGTAAAATCTTGCGGATTCTTATTTTTGGGAATCAAAGCGATAAAAGAGGATGTGATGGATTTCATAAACTTTGCTTTGTTATAGAAATCGGAGCAAAACCTCATTAAATCGTCTTTAAGAAGAAACCAAAATCTTTTAAAGAACTCTAACGAGTCCTCGTCCGGGCTGGGACTCTTGTTCCCATCACAAGCCCAAATAGACTCCCTCACCTCCCCTTCTGAAAACGGACTCTCAAGCTCCAAAGTCTCGAATGATGATAAAGATTTCAAGTTAAGCTCCTTACAATCCGGTCTACACAACTCATCCTCTTTAAAGAAATCGTTGAAGGGTTTTAAAATAACCTCTTTAATTTCAAGGACCTCCTCCAATCTCCCTCCATTGGTCTCTAATGAACACAAAGAATTCTTACCCTTTCTACCTCTTAGATAATTATGGAAGTAATGAATGTTGTAATCTCCTTCGGCAAGCCAAAGTTGTCTAGATTTTAATCTAAGCAAACCTTCTTTCTTATTGAGATTGTCCCAAAAAACTTCCGCCGCCTTAAACCTCTTCCTAACCACCTTCTCCGAAATGTTACCTGCACAAAGAGAAAACTTGTTATCTAAAAATTGCATCTCGTCATTGGCGTTATAGATGTTGAGGTCGATCCACCCAAAGACGGCTTTGTTCCACCAAGAAAGTCTACCCTTCAAAACTTTCAGTTTTTCTACTATACAATAATCTCCCCTCCCTTTCACATTAATCTTGAGCCATTCCTCCTCCACAAATTTAGCAAAGTCATTGTGCTTAAACCAAGAATTGTTAAACTTTAAAGGTTTTGGGCCCTAATCCTTTCTATTGTCATTAATCCAAATCGGATCATGATCAGAAATGTCTCGCACTGATAGATTGCCCCGCTATTTTTCCAATCTTCAATAAAACTCTCCGATAGTAAAAACCTGTCGATCCTACTCATTGATTTACCACTGCTATTGAACCAAGTGAATTTTCCACCTATGATAAGAAGATCCACCAAGTTCAACTCTTCTATGAATTATTTGAATTGGCCAATCTCCTTCTTGTAACATATGATGGATACACCCACCCTTTCCTCTTGCGAGGAAACGAAATTAAAGTCCCCTACAATGCACCAAGAGCCTTTTTGAAAATTCCGTTTGCACTCTATGATCTTCTTCCAAGTTCTTTTTCTAATTGTGTTATCGCAAGAGGCGTATACATTGACTAAATAGATCAATTTTCTATCCTTCTCCACACACAGACCTAGGAATCCTTCTCCTCTAAAACTATACACCAAATTGAGAAAGTTCCTTTTCCACATGATCAGGATACCTCCTGAGGCCCCTACTGCATCCATATAAGAAAACTCAACCTTCTCATCGCCCCACATTTCCTTGACTATATCCTCCTTCAAGCCTCTAAGTTTAGTCTTCTGTAAGTAACAAACATCTGCATCCCCTCTTTGAATGTGAAAGCCGATCCTCTTTCTCTTAATTCTACTACCCTCTCCTCTAATGTTTAAGGATAAAATTATCATTGATAATCTTTGTTGATCACCTTTGAGCTCCTCTCCCCCTGCGATCACGTTTCTCTAGCTCCCAATTTTAGCGATCGGATCAAACTCCTTTGAACTAACCGCAATACCCAACCTATTCATGGATTTCCATAACCCCTCTGAAGCTATACCCAGTACTCCATTTTCCAGCCTAGTGTTACAATTTCTAATGTCAGAATGTGTGAGGGACTCACACGACATAGGTACACCAGCAGACAGAAAAATTTTCTTAACAAAAAGAGGAAAAGAACCTGATAGAGGGAGATAATTTTCCTGTGTAGGAGAAAGACAATTTTCAACCGGATAAATGAAGTCTTCCACCTTAGCTCCGAGGTCGATGATGTCTCTCATTATCTTCCTTACCTTCTTAGAATTTTTCACCCTCGCACACTATTCATCAAACTAGAATCCGTTATAGCTCTCTTTGTTTTCCAGTAAGTCATTCTCCTTACTCTGGGCGTGGTCGTGAAAGTTACCGTCTAGATCAATTTGGGAACTTCTTTCTGGGTTATCACTATTTCCTGGCCCAATAACTTTCTCTAAAGAATACCCAGGCCCATTACCTAGTTCTTATCCATTTTGATGAAATTTCCCTTGTGCCATATTGTTATTAATGAAAATGCCATCTGGGCCCTAGCTATTTTCCACCTTGTTGGCCAAAATGTTTCTCGTAGCTGACTCTATAGTGCAGGCTACGTTACTAGAATTGTTGATTGAAATACTATCAGAAGTGTTGACCCTCTCCTTTTGTAGAACAACCTTTTCCGAAATTAAAGTAACACAATTTATGCCTTCTGTTTCCTCCAAAAGATCCTCCTCCACCTCTTTGACACCTCTATCCCCTCCACTTTTCCTGGAAGGATTAGACAAATCTCTTTCCTCGAGCCCTAGGAATGACTTTTCGCGAGAAAAACCCTTCTCTCTTAAAATATCGTCTTCCTTGTTATTTTTCTCCGACAAAGACATGCTCTCTCCAAACACACTAGACACTGAATCTTCATCTATGCATCTGCCTTTGTATACGTCCCTGATCATAACATCTTCAACAACCATCAGATTTAACCGTGTCATGTCCAAACAAACCGAAACCTTGCTCCTGATTGATTCAAGAGATTTAGTGAACACCATCACGTTGAGCACGTCATATCTTTCGATATTTTTCTCAAGGATGTCAAAGCTTGCGACAGTTCCGATATCAGAAAGAATGCCTTGCAGGAATTTTTCATTTCTAACGTGACAAGGGATTCCATAAACTAAAATCCACGCAACCCTCACGCATTCCACGTCCGTCTCCTTCCATGGTCTCACCTCCTTGAACCACCGTTTTTTCCAATCTCCTCCTTCTTCGAGAAGAGTATTAAGAATTCCCTCCTCCATATTCTCCAACAAACACAGATTAGGCCATAACGGTGTTGCTTTCACAGAGAAAATGCCTTCTTCAGTCAAACTTCTACCGATCCCATACGCTAGCCCAAGAACTGAGACGACACCCACCATAGCCTTTCCATCCATCTCCTTCTTTTCATCCTCAGACGAATTATATATGAAGGATTAACATGCCTCTTTCGTTTCAAATATTGCTTCTGAACTTTTACCTGTTAGCACATCCGCGAAACTCTTCAAAGTTCCATATCCGCCAAGCCCCGATGATGGACCAGACGAAACAACCCCTTCATTTGTTCCTTTTCCTTTGTTTTGGTGCACATACCTTGTTCTCCTTTGTCCTATATCCACTTTATTATGGTTATCAACTACCTTCCTCTTAATCTTCGAGACGTTTGCTTATTTGATGTAGAACTTGGATGAACACTCGCTTTAACACAATTTGTCCTCCCTTCATAGAAAATCTCATATTTCTTCAGTTTGTTTCCAACTTCATCTTCAACGAGTAAAAAGAATGTTCTCCAAATTAACCACATTTGAAGTAGAAGTACTTTTTAACTTTTATGTATTCAATGTTAGGCTTTGCGAATCCAACAAGAGGTTTGGACTTGTGCATAGACATAAGGAAAGGTCATCCTCAATCAAATAAAAGAACATTCAACTTCAATGTTAGAATAAAATGTATTTTCAAAAAATAATATTAAACTAATCTCACCTAAATGCATGACACATAACACTAAACTTCTTCCCATATTCTTTTGATAAGGTCCTCAACTTTGAACTCAATTATTGGGAAAACTATAAAATAAATTCCCTACACGGGAGAAAATACGTCCATAAAAAGAAGAAGAAATAACAAAAATATTCAAATCAAAATTTATTATGGATCAACACTTCATGCCTAGATCCACAACTCCTTTAGCACAATATTTAATTACTTAACCTACAATTTTTATAATGAAAAAACTACAAACTCTCTCATAGAATTTTTGAACGAAAATTTCTTTATAGACCTCCCAACCTTCTAGTCCACCTCTGGTGAAAAACCCAAACTACCCCTGACTTCGGAAATGCATCTCCGAAATGCAAGAAAAAGGTGTTTTCGGAGATGCATCTCCGAAAGCGCCTTTTTTTTTGAAAAAATTGTCTTATTTCGGAAGTTCATTTCCGAAAACAGCATTTCGGAAGTTCATTTCTGAAATACTGGGCGTTTTGCAGATTAAGCAAAACAGCCCCCTCCCCCATTCATTTAACCCTAATCCTATTCTAAACTCAACCTCTCTTCAAAATTTCTGGAAAAAGCAAGTGTGAAGTATCAGAGATTGCCAACATCTTCTTCCAATCTCAATCTAAATCATCCCAAACTCTATTAGTGGTAAGTTTAGTGCATTTTTTTCAATTTTTAGATCCATTATTATATCTCTATTAGAGTTGTTTAGGTTGTTTGGATCCATTAGTCAAACTCTAAACTAATATTTAGGTTGTTTAGAATGAATAAAATTAGTTATGTTTTAGGATTTTGGGGTCTGCCATTGGAGGTTGCAGAGAAGTTCTTCGCAGGGGTGTTTCGGAAGTTCATTTTCGAAAACACCTCCATTCCCAGTTTCGGAAATGAACTTCCAAATTGTACCAGAAGTGTAATTTTTTTTAGTTCTTTATGTTGTCTCGCATATTAATCGATTTCAATTGTTTTTAGGAACATGTCAGACAACCTAGCACGCATCAGACAGGGTAGAGAGACCCAGACTGCGTCGGCTAGACGCGAGCGGGCGGCGCATCTAGCGTCGACACGGGGACGGGGGCAGGGCCGGGGACGACGTGTGCGAGTTCCCGTGGAGATGGACGAGGGTACCTCTACATCTGGATCGAGGAGTCGTCTGGCTCGGGTATCTTCTTCCCGCCAGCAAGAGGAGGAGGAGGAGGTACCGGAGGTGGCAGTATCATACCACGAGGCGGAGGATGTACCGGATGTTGACCCTCCACTCGGGGAGGAGGATGAGCAGGAGGAGGGCTTTCTGGGAGGGCCCAGTGGCACTTCAGTGCTGATATCCTACCGCGATCATGTCGCTCGGCGGATCTGGGAGGGAGAGGTATTTTTTATAATTTGCCCGACTACATTATTTAACCGTTTATAATTTAGACGTTTATTCAATATTTTATTAACCGTCTATTTAACATACTTTTTTATTTTTTTTTGTAACAGGAGAGAGAGCCGTTGAAAATGGTGAACCATGCCCGAAAGATTTTCAGTCTGTTTAAACCGACTGCCGAGTGGTTTAACGACGCTGTGAGAGGTTCAGGGCTCAGTGGGCTCTGCATGACGGGGTACACCACCATCAGCCACGGCATGCAGGGGGCTTTTATGGAGCGGTGACACAAGGAGACGTCTTCTTTCCACTTGCCGGTTGGGGAGATGACGATCACCTTGCATGATGTGCAGTGTCTTCTCCACCTGCCGATCAGGGGGCCACTGTTGACCCACTCCCGGATCCAGAGGGTCGAAGCCACTGAGTGGATGGCGCTCTATTTGGGTATGGAGCCCGAAGTTGCTGACTTTGAGTGCGCCACGACATCTGGGCCTCATATCCGGTTCACCATACTGAGCCGCTACTTCGAGCACCACCTGGTGGCGGCGGCCGAGGCTGAGGATGCGGGTGACGAGCTATTTACACATTATCACTGTGGCTGCGCTCTCCGGTACTGGTACATGCATGTGGTAGGCGCTGCGATCTTTGTGGACAAGAGTGCGAGGTACGTCGACGTGACCTACCTCCGCTACTTCATGGACTTGACCACCGTTCACCAGTGGAACTAGGGGGCAGCTACTCTGGCATACCTATGCCAGAAGTTGAATGAGGCCTTCAACTGGAGGACGAGGCAGTTGACCGGATCCTGCATACTACTCACGGTACGTTTCATTTTAATTGTTCTGTATTTATTTATGTTTTGTATTTGTGTTTCGTATTTACTTATGTTTCGTATTTATTTATGTTTCAGAGCTGGATCATCTCCTACTTCTCCCGCATCCACGACTTCCACATCGATCCTGCGTACGTTGACGCCATGCCCAGGGCCGCCAGATACGTTCTCCAGAGGGGGAACAATGCGGTGGGACCATACGTGGGTACTTGGACCGCACGATGCACGATGACGTCACCTGGAGGCCGTTCAGCGAATACACTCAGATTTTCCCCTTTGACGGCATATCTCTATATTCTGGCTGGTTGGCATGCGGGACTACCATCATGGTCCGGTATCTCCCTGAGCGGTGCATGCGGCAGTTCGAACTTGTGCAGATGATACCCAGGTGACCCTTTGAGGCTGCTCCCGACACAGTGACCAGAGTGCAGCTCACTGCCATGTTTGAGGATTGGGAGCATCATGTGGTACCGGAGGAGTATCGTCGCATGCGGGTCACCTAGGACTGGCACAGTGTGGAGGGGTACGTCACATGGTTCTATCGGGTGTCACATCCTCTGCTGACACCCGACGCTCCCGACGCTCCTAGGCTAGCACACAAGGAGATCCTGGAGAACCAGCAGGCCGAGGATGACCACGCCATTGATCTCCTGCCGATCTGCCAGCGGATAGAGATGCTTGGGCGGGACGCGTTGGATCGAGGTGTCGTTCATCAGGGCGGTCCAAAGGCAGTCGCCGTGATGGAGATGATCGTCACTGATGCGGGCCGTGCGGCGGCATACAGGCGGCAGAGGAGGGCCAGGGTGAGAGGGTTAGGCATACCCAGTAGTGGTCGGGTTTATTTTTTTTTTGTTTTCGGATTGTATCTTTCGTAAACTATTATTATTTGGATTTGGATCGGATCGGTTTGTATATATCACTATTCTTATCATATTAGTATATTAGTATTTTCTGTTTATATATCGCTTATTTTATTTGCTGTCTTTCTTTAATCAAAAATACGAGGCTGTTTCCAAAATCATAAAAAAAACACAGTTTCTGCATAATTCGGAAGTTCATTTCCGAAACCCCCCAAAATCTGAAAAAAGGTGTTTTCGGAACTTCATCTCCGAAAACACCCCCCATTTGGTGTTTTTGGAGATGAACTTCCGAAGTCTGAGAAATTTTTTAAAAAAAAATACTTTGGAAGTTCATTTCCGAAGCAGGGGTAAACTGGGGTTTTCGCTGGGGGTGACCCCCATAGGGAGGTGGGTAAAGAAAAAACCTTTTTGAACCGAAAAAATTCAAACCTTCTTATGTAATTTTTCCATGGAGGCTACCTCACTAGTGTGAATTTGGACACTTTATATTCTCCCCAAAACTTGAAGGGTTTGCGTGAAGATACGGTGTCCAAACACACCTGTGTGGTTTACAATAGTGGGTTCTGAAATTTGTATAGTGATTATGAATGTTGCATAAGGCTACTAAAAGATCCACCATTGCATAAGGCTCTGGAGTTTTTTTAATTAAGTCATCAAATCTCATATGACATATACATACTAAGAACCATTTTCCAAAAGACTTATATATTTTTGGAGGACAAACAAAAAGATAAGTTGAGAAGAGATGATAAGTTCAAAATTTACTTATTTTACATAAGTACTTGTTAACTTAAATCACAAGTAGTCATGTGAAACAACCCTAATTTATCATAAAAAGATTGTGAAACACTTGTGTGAAATTTTTAACTATGTTATTCTTAATAACAAGTGAAATTGTCAAATAAATCCCAAAGTATTAAGTAAAGGGGCTGAGAGCTCGCTAGTGAAGCAAAAGCAATCACCTCGCCAAGCTAATCAAGATCGCATTCAACCATATATAGAGCAACACAACAGAGAAAATAAGTGAGAATTGACGGATAACTAAATTAACTATGACTTAATTTTATTTTATTAAAAGAGTTTAATTAAATATAGATATTATTAGATTTATTTTTAAGTAATCCAAAATTAAAGTATTAGGGTTTTAATAACTCTATATACAAGGCCATCTAAAAAAATATAGAGGTTATATTCTAATTTTTAAAATTGATCTTAATAAAAAATTATAAAAAAAATTGAGTCGTATTCTGTTAAAATTATAAACAACATTAAAATTAAAAAAATATTTATAAATATTTAAATAATATATTAGCTAGTGAATCTTAAATTATTTGATTTTAATCTATAAATATTATTAAAAATTTAAATTAAAAAGTTTAAATGGTAAATATGAGCTCATGGGTTTACATATTTCAATTAATAATATAAATATGCAGTTTCTCCCTTATTTCAATAGTTCATGGTCGAGCCCATTGGATGCTAGTTCACCATAGTGAAAAGTAGCAAATACCCCTAGATTCTGAAGATGAATCTTAAGGCACACCCATATTACACATGTTAAACTCTTTTGTGAGTTAGTCACCCCCATTTTTTCTAAAAATGTGCCCGAAGATGCATTTTCATATCCATATTAGGGTGAATTCGGAGGTGCATCTCTGAACGCTTATGTCAAAACTCAGTGTTTTACGCTCAGTGATTTTTAT